>NC_057410.1:3076989-3377859 GCF_019320065.1 Cervus canadensis
TGGGTCACACTGATTCCACACCAAGGACTGTTTGTCCCCCAGGATCTCAGAAGGAAGATAAAGGAGCCTGTAACAGATCCCGCTCTGTCCTGCCACCTGGTCCTCCGATTGACGAAGAGCACTTACGCCTGACTAAACGCCTCTACGTCACTATTGCCCATCGGAGATGCCACTTGGCTAATGTCCTAATCCACTTCCACAACTGTCCTTCTCAATAGATCAACTCTTCCTATTTACATATTCCTATCTCCTCACTTTTCCCTTTCCTTCCCTCACTTTTTTTAACCCATCTCCTTACATCATTTATTCCATCATTGTTACCCTCCTACTCTCCATTTTTAGTGACATATCGATGGGAGGAACTTTATGACTATTACATTGGGAAGAGGCTTTTGGAGAAAAAGACCAAGTATATCTTCTTAATGAACTTGAAGGTTTCCTGTCACAGCCCCCATGGCCCTTAACTGATCATAAGGAGCTAAATGTGCACTTGTAGCTCTATTATTGGACCCTCGTGGTCTCAGAAGATCTCATCAACCCAACCCACTCTAACCATCTCTTCTCTCAGATGAAGGAAACACAACAAATTCTAACCATCTCTGTTACCAAGGAAACAGAAGTTTGCTCCCCTATCCAAGGGTAACGGAATGAGAAGAGATAATGCCATTGACGTAATGGCATTGTCATTGGCAAGAATGGATTGTCATTGGCAAGAAAATAAGTAGCAAAAGAAGTGATTTTCAGGGAGGCCATATTTTGACAAATCCAAGGGAGAATCCCTGAGACATAAAAGATCAGGTAAGTGGTCTGAGAGCTATGACCTGACATGACTTCAATTGCAGAAGCAATGACTAACCTTTGTAACCTGGTTATATTCACTCTTCTCATTAGGACAAAACCCTGAGGGAAACTGTACAGCCCTACTTACATGGTGGTTTCATATTTAGGTGGACTTCCTGAATTCTGGTGTTTCTTGTCTGCCAGTAGATATTCCCAAACAGGTAGGGGCTTCCTATAGGGAGTGAACAAGACTGGTGGTCAATCTTGACTCCTCTTCTGATCTCCTGCACCTCCCATCCATCAATAGGTCTTTTAAATTCTACTTCTGCCAGCCCCTCCCATCCAGCCTACTGCAACATCTTTCTACCTCGTCCCTGTGACTCCGCTGACTGCACACCACCCCAAGATTGTCTTTCTTTAAATTGTGGGTCATATCTGTCCATTATGTGCCTGACCAGACAACCTGATCATTTTACATTTTCTGTCTTGGTTTCTACTTCTTCAGTATTTAGACACTCTGCTCTGAAAAATTTTTAATTTTTCTATCTTTGAACATCCTTATATAATATGAGACTGTGGCATACTTGAAAGCACAAAACATATTTTACCCATTTACCCAATGTTTTTCAGCATTACCTTTACACCTCTAGCTAGTTCTTAGCAAATGTGTTGTAATATTTGTTTAAGATATATAGAAAACCTCTGTTTATTTGGTGAAGGAATTAAAGTTGTAGGAAATGGATTATCCCATTCTTCCCTAACCTGCATAAACCAGTGGAATAAAGCGTTCTTAATACTAAGCACTTAAATAAAGAGAAGAGGATGGGAAAAGGAGAAAAAAATGAACCTCCCAGTTAGTGGATCTCTCCCACCTCTAGATGCCAAACTTGATGCTTTCAAGATTAAGGCATTTACCTTTGGAAGTAAAATGGTTGGCATGGAAAAGAATTAATGACTCTTCCAGACAATGACTTGAATACTGCTGCGTCTAGCTTATTTGGAGAAGAAATTCAGAAGGACCACACTGAGGCTCAGGGCATTTACTGAAAAACTTAGATGTATACCCCACAGCAATTCCATTCCTTGTCTTGAAGCTGAGCAGGACTCTGCAGGGCCTTCCTAGGGACAGGATCATCCCTCCCTGTGTCCTCTGCCTCTTGTTTGCAAAAAAAACTTTGGCCTCCTGGACCTTCCCCAAGTTCCAAAGAATAAATTTAATCAGAGAAGTGAAAAAATTCAGAAACAAAGAAAAGCAGTCAAGAAAGACACAATGCTGATAGCCTAGTCATAAAACAAAGTCCGAGCCTTCTACTTCCTCCTCAAGGACTGTAGATAGTATCCTGAGACATATCCTTGAGTTGTTTGGCAGAGATTAAACCCATTTACCAGGTGGAGGAAGTTAACTGCATGCTGATCACCAGAATGTAGACCCCAGACTGGTTGGAACCAGAAGGTTGATGATTGAGTTTCTTGAAACATCACCCTGTTACCTCACCATCAACCAATTAGAGAATAGAGCAAGAGTTGATCGTGTACCTTGCAACTCTCCTTCTCCCTTACACTGTCTTAAAATACCCGTTCCTGCAAGTCATTGGAGGATTTGGGTCTTTTAAGCATGAGCTTCCTCTTCTCCTTGCTTTGACTTGCAATAGATACTTACTTTGCTTCACCTCAACCTGATGTTAGTAGACTGGCTTTCCTGCATGTCAGGTGAGTGGACCCAAGCTCAGTTTGGAAACAGTATGGGGATTTTCCCTGCTATTTTTTCTTCCCCCTTACCCTGCTTCTGGCTAAACTATAGATCTCACTATTTGAACCTAGAGCTTAAGTCTGATCGACTTAGTTACTCTATTGAATGTTTTATCTGTTTACTGTGATAGACTATGTAAATATTTGGTGCCCCCCCCCCCCCATCCCTGGCAAAAGGATGATACTGGGTTGGCCAAGAAATTCATTTGGATTTTTCTGTAAGATGTTATGGAAAAAACCCAAGTGAACTTTTTGGCCAACCCAACACATCCCCATTCTGTTGAGCCTGGGCAGCGATCTGACTTGTTTTAGCCATTGAAACGAGAGCCGCAGCGACATGCATCACCTCCTGGCTGAAGCTTTGAGAGTCAGCACGTTTGTCCATTATATCCTCTTTTCCCTGATCTTTAATCAGGGAAGCCTGTGTCAAGATGAAGCCTTCATCAGCCCCAATCCCTGAGTGGCTACCACAAAGGGCCCTTTTGGTCAAATATAATTCACATAAAGCATGAACAAAAATAAACTTGTTTTTAAACCACAAAGATTTTGGAGTTGTTTGTTACTGCAGAATAACAGCCTATTCTGCTTGATATAATTGTGTAACAAAGATAATTAATAACAAAAGTGGAAATATTTGTGTTCAATATTTGTTCAGTATTGTGTTCAATATTTATCTCAATAATTTCTGGGGTCCTTTAATGGACTGGAATCTGGTGGTCTGGAGTTGACGATGAGAAAGTGAAAGAGAGAGTCGGAGAGAGGGAGAGAAAGAAAGAAAGAAAGACATGGGGACCCAAGCTCTGATGGAGCAAGGGTATTTTATTAGCAGAAATGCAGGCTTATATATATTTAGTAAGATGATTACTCAGCTATTACACAGGATGAAATTTTATCAATAGTCACAATATGGATAGCCTAATACATACAAGGTCGCTGACGCAGAAAAGAGTCACTGAAGGGAGTTACTGAAAGGAATCCAAGCATATCCTTTCCCATGATCTCAGTCCTGAGAACTGTGTGCTGTTTCACTTGTTCCCATTGCCAGGAACTGATAAGGAACAGAGGATTTATGAGAAGTAGAAAACAGCATGCAGGAATCCTCCTGTTAAATGTTCCCTGATGAATGGTAAGTATGAAATTTCACCTAATCTGATACATTTGAACTATAAAAACATATTCCATATGATATTTACTTCTGCTAAGGTACAATAGTCATTAACCATATTCTTTAGGAGAGTCCCACAAATAAGCTTCTTTCTACTCTTTCCTTTTTAAGGTGAGATACTTCTGAGCAAGGGCTTCCGTGATGGCTCAGCAGTAAAGAATCTGTCTGAAATGCAGGAGACACGGGAGACTTCGCTTTGGTCCCTGGGTTCCGAAGACCCCCTGGAGAAGGAAATGGCAACCCACTTCAGAATTCTTGCCTGGAAAGCCCATGGAGAAAGGAGCCTGACGGGCTATCGTCCATGGAGTCTCAAGGAGTTGGACACGACTAAGCGACTGAGCGCACATGCATGCATACACGCCTGCACGCACACATGCACACACGTGTGCACACACGCGTGCACACACATACTTCTAAGCAAAACTGTAACTCCACAACGTTCCTTCACTCGTTTTCCTTGACGAATGAGTCCATATCGTATTACATTGCTGTTCTCCCAGTGCAACCCCTGACACACAGTAGGAAATTAATAAATGTACATTTAGTTAATTATTCTAGCAATGATGCAATATTTATCCATAGCTGATGCTAAATAAATGTTTGTTGAACTTAGCTGAACTACATTGGAATATAATTCTAAAATATTTTGGAAATGTAAGCATTTTGTATTTTTGTGATCAATCTAACATGATCAGATAAATCTTGTCTTCTCCATCAAAATGTATAAGTGCATCTTTCAATGTTTAGACAGATTTGTATGGTTTTATTGAAAAGCGATTTTAATTCTATAATTAGATAAAACTCCCTCATTTCTAAGCAGTGTGGCAAATATTTTCAAATGTTAGATGGTATATGTCTCACCTGACGGGCTTTTTATAACTGCATATTCCTGGGCTTGATGCTCAGAAATTGTGATTTTATAGGTCTTGGCTGAACCTGCATTTGTAACTAGTGCTGCCCCGTGGTGACCCAGTGCAGATCATCTGTGGACTCCTTTGAAAAATAATCTACCAGACCAGTGCTTCAAAAGCTTTACCATGCATTGAAAGGTTGTTGCTGAACCACAGAAGACGCCGGGATTCTTGGCCTCTGGAGAAGAATTCAATCCGGGGCCAGAGACGGGGCTTGATCACTCAGAGCTTTTGTGTAATAAAGTTTTATTAAAGTATAAAAGAGATAGAGAAAGCTTCTGAAAAAGACATCAGAAAGAGTACCCCCTCGCTAGTGTTAGCAACGGAGTTATATACTTTTTAATTAGTTATTACAATGAATCAAAAGAATGTCTGGAGGTTGTAAAGATCTTACTAGACCCACTCTCATAATTTACATTTTAGGGTTACAGGATTAGCCAGAAGATTTTTTTCCAGAAACTGTCCTCAAGCAGGATACATTATTGTTATATAATCCTAAGGAATGCAGAGGGGAAAAAGAAGTTTGTCCTTTCCTCCTCCTTGAGAATTCCAGACCCCTCTCTCCTTGGTGACCCCCGGACTTCTTATCAACCTGCCCAAGAATTGACTCTCTCAGCATCCTGATGACCGGGGGGCCCTGTTAAAATGCAGATTCTGAGTCAGTAGTTCCAGCACCAGGCCTGAGAATTTGAATTTATTAATTTTTCTCATTAATAATTTTATTATGAATATATGCAGAAATTATAATACTCTAAATAATTTATATAAGGAAAATATGTGATTTAATTTCATTTTCCTTGTTTTATTTCAACTTTTATTGGTACTACTAGAAAATTTTAAGTTCCAAATTTGGGTCCATCATAGCTTTTTTTCTATTGGAGTATAATTGCTTTAAGAATCTGTATTTTAAACAAACTTATCATGGTTGTTGGTGCTATGGATTCTCAAGCCACACTTGGAGCAGGAAGGAAGTAAAGAAAAATACATTTCATTTTTCCCTAAGCTTGTGGATAGAGATTTGCACCTGTTCCATAATTATTTTGAATTTTAAAATCAGTTTGTGCTTGTCAGTCAACTGCTTAACTAGATTCCACACTGCCTGAGGCCAGGAAGCAGATTAATTACACTTTTTCTCTCTTCCCCCCTTAGCTCCCATCTTAGTGCTGAGCAATGCCCTAGCAGGCACTCAATAAGTGTGGTTGATTGATTGATGAAAGTACCAGAGAACAGCTGTAGAGCAACATGAAGTACATAATTATATGCAGTAAAATACCATTTTTACAGAATGGGTTTGGATCAATGTCAAAATGGATTTTCAGGGAAAATGAAAATTGACAGCATGCATTAAAATTTTTGAAAAACATCTTATTTGATTTGGACATTGTATCAAACATGCCAATAAATCCGTTTTCCCCTTTATGAATGATACGGATTATACAGAAACTCAATTTAAGGTTATGGTTAAAAGTACAGTAAGACTGTAATGTCACTTGAGGTTGGTATTTTTGTTACAATAGCATTGCCTAAAAGCTAGAAACTCATTATTGTGTAAACAATATATACTTGTTAAGGAGATGTAGTCCAAGAAAGCAATCTTAGCTATAGATCCTAGCTTTAGACATAATTTGTTAGTCACTCAGTCATGTCTGACTTTCTGTGACTCCATGGACTGTAGCCCGCCAGGCTCCTCTCTCCATGGAATTCTCCAGGCAAGAATATTGGAGTGGGTTGCCATTTCCTTCTCCAGGGGATCTTTCTGACTCAGGGATTGACGCCTAGTCTCCCATATTGCAGAAAGATTCTTTTACCATCTGAGCGCCAGAGACAGACCCCAGACATAATTTAGTTGAGATGAAAATAGTCTTGGAGAAATTAAACAGAGTGGGGTTAGTATTCTTGCAGCTACGTGATGCACTTTGCAGCTCTGGGTAGACTCCTCAACTGTACACTCACTCACTCATCCACTCATCCACTCACATGCCGACACGCTGGTTCTATATCGGCAACATGTGCCACCACCCTTGAGCTAGCAGCCTAGCACAAAATACAAGAGGACGGGCATCATGATACTGCACAGTGATGGCTAAGAATGGAGAAATTCAAGTTCGTAAAGAGCCATAACAATGACCTGAAGCCATCAGGGAAGGTTCCTGGAGGATGTGACTGGAAGCGGAAATATTCCCATTGGGATATCCCATATAGGCATTAGGACTGAGGCAGAAACTAGACAAACGGGGAGGAGCTGGGGGGAGGAGGAGGAGGGGACACTGGGGGAATGCTTCTCTGGCTAAGGGAATACCTTGTGCTAGGGAGGTGACAGAGGGCTCAGCGGATTTGGCGACCTGGGACTGAATGGTAAGGGCCACCTGATGTCAGGTGTGAGGTCAAGATGGTGCCGGACGCTAATCAGGAGCCAGATTATGAAGTTCACTTTAACCATGTTAAGGTTTGTACTTTATCCTGAAGACCACGGTTTAGATGGCAGGAGCATGTTCTTGTTTTTGTTATTTAGTCTCTCAGTCGTGTCCGGCTCTTTTGCGACTCCAGGGACTGTAGCCCTCCAAGCTCCTCTGTCCATGGGATTTCCCAGGCAAGAATACTGGAGCGGGTTGCCATTTGCTTCTCCAGGAGATCTTCCTGACTCAGGGATTGAATCTGGGTCTTCCGCATTGCAGGCAGATTTTTCACACCTGAGTCATGGAGGAAGCCTGGGAAGAGCATGACTGTGTCTTTATTTTTAAAGAATTTTTTGAGTTTTCTTTTTAAATGTAACATAGCTGTTGTAAAATATTATATAACTTACAGACATGCAATATGGTTATTTGGAATTTTTTAAGTTTATATGCTATTTATAGTTATAAAATTGGCTATGTTCCCCTTATTGTACAATATATCCTTGTAGCATATTTTATACATAATTATTTGTATTTATCAAGCCCCACCTCTATGTTGCCTCTCCCCACCTCTCTCTCCCCACGGATAACCACTAGATTTGTGCTCTATGAAGAGTCTCCTTCTTTTATGTTATATTCACGAGTGTGTTGTGTTTTTTAGATTCCACATATAATATCACTTATATGTGGAATCTAGATGAAAGTTTTGGTGTTTGTTTTGCTAATAGTTTTATCACAGCATTAACCTCCTTGTTATATAAAAAATCTGTGTGCGGACTCTGAGAAAATATCACCTCTGGAAACAGCACTCTGATCTTTGGCTGCCCAGCTGGGCTCTAGTTTCCAAGGTGCCCCCGATGAATGCAGATATTCTGAACCAACATCACTGTATGCTGGCCCTTCTCACAGAGATCACACTTCCGCCACCAGCATTCTGCCTTTCTTGTTACTGTTGCTCATTGTTTAGCCCCTAACCGGTGTCTGACTCTTGGTGACCCCAAGGACTGCAGCACACCAGGCTTCCCTGTCCCTCACTGTCTCTTGGAGCTTGTTCAAACTCTGGGAGTCAGTGACGCTGATGCCATCCAACCATCTCATCCTCTGTTGGCCCTTCTCTTCTTGCCCTCAATCTTTCCCAGCACCAGAGTCTTTCCCAAGGGCTGCCTTTCTTGCTGCATGCAGTTTCTTCCCTCTCCTGGGTTAGAGTGTGTCTTTATTTTAGGAAGTTCACGCTTGGAGGGTGTTTGTGTTTAGGTGATACCACTCCTGCATCCCTTGCATTCTCACTGTCTAAGTACGGGTCCAGCTACCCAGCTAGGCTGTGACTTCCCATAAAGCACGGTTGTATCTTTTTCAACTTGGTGTCAATCTTAGGGCATGGGTGGGTGCGTGCATGCTCAGTTGCTAAGTCATGTCTGACCCTTTGTAACCTCATGGACTGTAGCCCACCAGGCTCCTCTGTCCATGGGGTTTTCCAAGCAAGAATACTGGAGTGGGTTGCCATTCCCTTCTCCAGGGGATCTTACTGACCTAGGGATCGAACCTGGGTCTCCTGCATTTCATATAATTCTTTACCCTGAGCCTCCACCACGGAGGCCCTTCTTGGGGCATGACACTTACCAGTAACAGACTGAATGAGAAGTTTGTTTAACACAGTGAAGGTTTTCCATCTCTCATTACACATATTCAGTGTGTGGGTACTGAATAAATTCTTGCTGACCGTAAAACAGAGGATGGTGTCAAATAAAATTCGGGATTAGGAAAAAGTATTAGATCTTTTCCATAGTCAAAGGATGAAAGAATGCAATTTAATTTAAATCCTTCTTGTCTTCAGGGGAAAAATCACTCTGGCAAGTACTATAAGCAATCTGAAGTCACCATGGCACAGCTGACTCAAAACAGTCATACCCATGCTACAAATCCAATTCAATTTTTCCTTTTGTCTGGCTTAGCAAGGAAATTAACCAGACAAGCCACTGGGGTTTGTTACAATAATACTTCTTAGCATCTATATGGTTCTTTCTGGTTTCAATGAACTTGACTCACATTAATTACTTAATCACACAGGCCACCATGAGATGGCGAACCAAGGGTAGTTATCCCCATTTCTTGATAAGGAAATTGAAAACGCAAAGGGGTCACTAGCTGCAGATTGTTCTGCCAGTCTGCCAGTTAAACTCAAGATTAACTCCCAGAAGGCTGCTACACAGTTCATTAGCCCGAAATGTCTCAGGCTGAAAACTGTTCCAGGAGCTCGAAGAGAAAGGGCTCTGCCTAACTGTAAGGGAGAGCAGACATAGCAGCCAGAATCGTTGCCTCATTTCTCCTTTTCCCTCTGAGCACGGAAACAAATTCATGGAGCCTTGAGGTGGCGTATTAACCTTGGGGTCAGATCCTGTACCTGAGCACCCTGTTCCCCAAGAACTTCTTTTTACAGGTGCCTTCATTTCCCGAGGATACCAGAGTTTAATTTAGCAGATTCTTGCTTCTGAGCGCTCAACGGTACCCCGGTGGGTCGCAAACTTGGCCATGGATAGGATCTTGCCTCAGGGATCATTTCTCTAACCCAGCTGGACTCCTGGGTATTCAAAATTAGAAGTCACCCACTTTCTCCTTTGATTGATAGGCCATCTGTGGATTGAGAATAGCTTGCCGCATGATGCAGCAGTGTTTGTTTCATAGTGGGCTTTGGGAGAAAAACCTCACTTGGGATTCAGCTTATTTGGAAAACTTGGAGCAACTAGTTGGATAAATTGGCGTATGTCACATCTGCAGCTACAGCATCCAAGCGTCTGGAAAACCAGCAGGAATTACAAAGCAATCCCAAGGGTTGCCTTGCAGTGCACATTCTACATACATGATAAGCAAGATGGGAATATTAGTTGCATATTAGCTGCTCTAAGCCCTGGAGTGAGGTCTAATTAAGCAGATAGATCCCTCAGAGTTGTATCAGGCCTTCCCTGGGTGTCTCTGGGCACTGCTAATTGAATACTTAATGTTTGCTATCCCTGGGGTGATTGGAAGTTACTAGGAAATCCCCAGAAATTCGTTTGACCTCTTTAATTAATCTGAGTAGTCCATTATTAAAAGACTTTATCTTTAAGTATTTTCTTTTTTTGCTATTTATTATGAGATTTCTTTCCATTTCTAACACCTTCTTAGACTCACCCTTCCCAATGCCTCCACAGCTCCCTGGCTTCCTTTGTCCAAGCCTCTCCTGCCTGGTTTGCATTTTCAGCTTGGAGAACATGTCTAGGGAGCGAGGTGAGCCCAAGTCCTGTAGGAAATAGCCGAGAAGACTTCTTGGCAAAGCAGTGAACATATTCCTGCTTCCTCAGAAAAAAATGAGAACATTAAGAGCTACCGCGTATGGAGCATCAGGCATTTTTAGGTCTTCACACACAATATCACACTGAACAGTGAAACAAACCGTTCAAGAAGGGTTAGAAGATAAAATATAGAATTCTACATTTTTCAAAATAAATGTGTATTCTTTAAGTTAAAAATACGCAACCTTCTGTCTAGAACACATTGAATGTTAACATTGGAAAGGACCTCCAGTCTGACCACCATTGTTTCAGGGGTGGGGAAATTGAGTCCCAGAAAGGTCACACGGTTGGTGGAAAGCTAAAGACCACGTTCTGACTCTCGTTCCAGGTAGGGGCAGAGAGAACGGATAATGGATGTAGAACCTGAGGACTAGTTCTGCGGATGGCTGTTGCTCAGGGATGCTGTTAACCTTGCAAGGCTGCTTCGGTGCACCAAGGAATTCAACTGTGCTTTCTGAGGTCCCTTGCAGCTAGGAAAACTTTGTCATCTCTACTAGATTATCCTGCCTCTTATAATAGCAATAATTACATTTAAAAATATGTTCAACACTAGACAAACATTGGGTTTCGCACTTGCCTGCACACATTTTCACTCTCTCCATCCCCGCCAGTGCTTTCAGATTCTCATTAGAAATGAAAAGACTAAGAAAAAAATCCTACACAAAACATATGACCCCAGAAGCTGAAACTGCAGGATCTCATAAAAAGAAAGCTACCTGGTCATGTACCTTTGATGTTCAACTCATGTAGAGTAAAAAGTTTTAGAGTATGAGGAACTTCTGATTTTTGGCTTTAAAAATAAATATCAGGAATTCCTGTTGAAACAGGAAACCCTGGTTCTGAACCTCTGGAGCACAGAGCCTGAAGCTGTAGCCCAAAGAGGTACAATTAGGTCTTTTTCAGAAAGTCCCAGGGCTGTTTGGGGAAGAGGAGGGTCTGCAGGGGAAGCTTGGGTGCAGACCACCAAGGCTTGCTGCTTGCTGTCCCAGGCTGCCTTCATGTCACTGTACCACTGTAGGACTCAGGAGGGGTGAAGACAGTGACAAAGTCAGCTTCAGCAAACAGCTGGCCGCTGCAGACAAACCCCATCTACAGAATTTTAGTAAATATACAGAGGTTGCTTGTCTTCGCTGCCTCCTACATTTTTATATGTTGATAAAGTATGCCTCTGTCTTCTGTTTTTTTTTTTTTACGCTAGTAATTGCTAACATTCAGTCTATTTATTTGACACTACATTAAATGAATGATTTACACTCAGATGCCATGTTGAATAGACCACTTGATTAATGTTTAAACTTCTCTGACATAAAAATTGTAGAATTTTTTTCAGAAAGTGTAGTTGGTATTAAGAGACACAAGATAAACATACCATATCAGAGAAGATGGTTCATTGGTGAATATGCATATATGTATATAGTGTTAGGAATATATAATATATGCTTATTATATTGGGAATGTTGTGTTCTTTGTTAATTTTCACTATGAACTATTTCAGGTGGTTTAAATGGTGGCACTAAAAATAAAGCAGTGGGCACTGAACAGATGGGTTGAATTAAGAATGGGTTTAATGCCAAGTTCACTCATGTCTGAATGGTGAAAAGAGGTATTCATTTAAAAGTCTTCTTATTACCTTTTCTTGAAAAAAAAAAACAACTCAGTGTTTTTTCCTCTTTCTTCCCTTTTTGATGACAAATCCATTTTAATAACTATGATATACATATTCTAAAGGATTCTGAGAAAATGTAAAATAGAATCACTGTCTGAATAGCACATAAAGAGTTGGAAAAGATTTTAAATGGAGAATAAGTTTGCCTTAGCAAAAATGAGGAATGTCTGTTAAGTTTGGAATTCAATAAAATACTATGAAAATTAGTTTTGAGACACACACAATGGTTTTTTAGAGGTAATTTATTTAATCTTAATGAACTATGATTTCAAATTTTAGGAGAAACTATTTTGAGGTCACAATGAAGTATCTAAGCATCAAATGACTATTGAAAAATAAAAGGCTGAGTTAATTGTAAATAAATCAGAAGCATATGTTTTAATTCTTCCTTAAAATATATATAAATTAAAATAAAATGTTCTTCATAAGTATGATTTATATCAAGCCAAACCTCAGATATATGAAAAGTAGTTCAAGCTATTTGACAAGTTTGGAATTGAACTAGACAAACAGAAAATTAAATCTATATTATGAAGTAAAAGAAGCACTGGCATATCTATTTGCTCAGGAAGAGGGAATGTAGTCTGTGCATTGCTCTTGGGTCAGAGGATTTTGGTTCTCATATTAATTGTCCAAGCAAGTCAGTCTCATCTTTGTTCATTTACATCCCAGTGGAGGAGGTGATTTCTGGATCTCTTTCAGCTGGAAATCTGTGAAATGTTGAGGAACAAATGAGATAGCGCAGGAAAGAATCTGCAAAACACATAGCAACAGACTACTGCTTGAGAGTATATATTGTGTGTTTCTCAGCAACATTTTAATTTCCTTAAACACAGAAGTCATTTAGTTATGTACCTAGCAGTATTTAGCATAGGGAGATCTAAAAATAGCTAATCAGTGAATAATTACTTAATGAATAAATATGTTTCCTTCAAAATAAAAATAATTACATAACTATAAAGTCATATGTAAGCATATATATAGCAGGTTTTGATTTTGAAATGACTTCTGAGGGTATTATTTATACAGATAAGTTGCAACCAAGCAGGAACATGCAGGGGCTTTCCTGCCTACAGATCCCTCTGCGTCCTTGCTTATTATTGCCTGAGAAAAGAGGTTTTGGAGATACTCTGTACCCTCCTGGGTCCTGCAGGTGGAGCAAAGAAGAGCGGCCAACATTTGGGGAAAACTGCAGGAGCAGAGAGGACAGTCATGTAGGAAAGTAGCCTTAACTTAATAAATCCGTCAGAAGGACCCTCAGTCCTGTTCCAAAGGTAAAACTATGTCTGACATATATTCTTAAGTTGTTTTGCAGATACTAAATCCTCCACCTGGGCTTCCCAGCTGACTCAATGGCAAAGAATTCACCTGCCAAGCAGGAGACACGGGTTCAGTTTCTGGGTCAGGAAGATCCCCTGGAGAAGGGAGTGGCAACCCTCTCCAACATTCTTCTTGGGGAATCCCACGGACAGAGGAGGCTGGTGGGCTACAGTCCATGGGGTCACCGAGAGCTGGACACGACTGAGTGACTAAACAACAACCCCCCCCCAAGTGGAGGAACCAGCAAGCGCACCACCAGCACAGAGCCCCCAGATTGACTGCCGCCGGAAAGCTGATAATGTTGACTCCTAAAATGCCACCGCGTTCCCTCACCACCAGCCAGTCAGAAACATGTCCACAAGTGGATCACACACCCTGGAACAATTCTTGCCTCTGCAAATCAGCCTCTAAAAACTCTTCCCCATCTTGGTGGTGCCATCCTGGCTGCCCAGAGTACGTGCTGCCTCTATAATGACTCTGCTGCAAAACAAATGCGGAATGCTATTTTCATTTCTCACCTTTTTTGTAAAAAAGAAAATTCTCTTCAGCTTTCTTTTGATTAGTGAAAACAGGTACTAATGTAGATCTTCCATAAAAGCAGTGATGTGCAGTGAGCTTTTGAAAAGTGGGGGATACCTACATACATTACCTATATTTCAGTATGCTGTGCTTAGCTGCTCAGCTGTGTCTGACTCTTTGTGGCCCAATGGACTGTAACTCACCAGGCTCTTCTGACTGTGAGGATTCCCCAGGCAAGAATATTGAGTGGGTTTGCCATGCCCTCCTCCAGGGCATCTTCCCATTACTGGGATCAAACCCAGGTCTCCCACATTACAGGCGGATTCTTTACCTCTGAGCCACCAGAGAAGCCCAAGAATACTGCAGTGGGTAGCCTGTCCCTTCTCCAGGGAATCTTCCTGACCCAAGAATTGAACTGGGGTCTCCTGCATTGCAGGTGGATTCTTCATCAGTTGAGCTACCAGGGAAGCCCATATATAAGTATGTGTGCATGCTCAGTCACTTCAGTTGTGTCCAACTCTCTGTGACCCCATGGACCATGGCCCTCTTTCCATAGGATTCTCCAGGCAAGAATACTGGAGTGGGTTGCCATTTCCTTCTCCAGGGATAAAGTATGAAGTGAGTGAAATGAGTGAAGTGAAGTCGCTTAGTCATGTCCAACTCTTTGTGACCCCATGGACTGTAGCCCAGCAGGCTTCTCTGTCCATGGGATTTTCCAGGCAAGGGTACTGGAGTGGGTTGCCATTTCCTTCTCCAATATATAAGTATACATATATATGTATATATATATATACACACGTAACATGATGTATATTGTTATGGACTAAATGTTTGTGTCCTCTCCAGATTCAAATATTGAAGTCCCAATACCCAATATGATGGTATTTGGAGGACGTGTCTTTGGGAGATAACTAGGTTTAAATGAAGTCATGACAGTGGGACCCCCACAATGGGATCAGTGTCCTTATAAGAAGAGAGACCAGAGTCACTCTCTGACATGAAAGGATGCAGTGAAAAGGCAACTATCTTCAAGTCATTACGAGGGTGCTCGCCAGGAACCGAATCAGCTAGCACCTAGATCTTGAACTTCTCAGCCACCAGAGTTGTTTAAGAAATAAATATGTTGTTTAAGCCAAAACAAACAAACAAAATCCGCCTTTCCCCATAACCTCCGGGGAGCTCAGATCTTTCGAGGATGGGTCTCCTATCTCCTTGCTGGGCCCTACAGTAAACGCTATACTTTTCTCCACCACAGTGGGGTCAGTAGACTGGCTTTGCTGTGTCTTCAGTGAGAAGACTCAAATTTTGTTTGGTAACAAAGCCACTAGATTGAGGACCACCAGTGTCCTAAAACACAAATACGCCTTTTTCATCTTCCTTTTGTTGTATAGAAAACCAAGGACTAAGCCTGGGCTGCCCTGAAAACACCACTATGACTGCATGCTGATTCATTCATTCTCTGCTTCAGAATGGAAGATAAATTAATTTTCTGAAAGTTTCTCCTCATATCATCAAATTAGACTTCCTCACTCCAGAGCGTACCATGCGCTCATAAGCCCAGAGTCCTTAAAAACTTTACCAGACCAACCAACACCATTTCTAAGCATAGTTAGCTGTCCATCCACAAACTATTTGTGTCAGAGATGTTCTACTCTGCCTCTGCATCTTCATGCCATCAAAAACAGAACCTTTTACTAACCTATAATTTTGAGCTCAGGAATGCCCTCTGTTTGGGAGTATGACCTGCTTTTGGTAGGAAAAAGAGAAAGTCTTTCCATTTTCTATGAAATTTGCCATATAATAAGCTACTTTCTTCCTTGCTGACGCCTTTTCCTGATATCAATACCTGTGAATGAGATTTCAACTTTTGTTGTCTTAAGCTTTTGATCCCTGCTGCCTGACTCACTCTCCCATCCCACACTTGTTAGCCCAAACTCTTTTGAGAACCAATGCGGACTCACTCCAGGTTTTTCTGGATCTCAAGTTCAGATCCTGCCTCAATCTGACTGATAATACTCCACATATACTCTCCAATTGTTGCACTCTTTGCCAACAGATGCATCACTGAATAGAATATAGCAATATTTAAATCAAGAAACTGGCTCCTACAAATGTAATCCTTTCCAAGTTTTGCAGAAATTTGGATTCCTAGAACTAGAAAGGTTCTTAAGGACAGTCTGGTGCTCTAGTTTTCAATCTGCTTCCCACAAAACCATAAAATTATGGAGATAGTTCAAGAACTCTAATTGTTTGATTCAAAACAACTTTTTGGACTATACTTTATAAATGTGTAAATTACTAAAAATAAAGCTCTCTTCAAATATGCCAGATACTTAAGTTTTAAATATATTGGGGACCACCAGTTTTCAAATTTTCTCATGAATGGCTTTACAATAAGTAAGTGACAAAAGTTGAATGTACTAAATCACATTTATGCTAATAAAATGTTGCTATTGTTTACACAGCATTCACACAAATTTGCAGGTAAGCTTCCACCTGAAAAACAAAAAGCTTGAAAAAGTCTAATCTAATCTATTCCCCAGTCAAAATAAGAATCTCTTCTAAAACACCTTGGATGTGGTCTCAAAGCGAGAACAGTGAGCAGTCCTGAAGAAAGATCTTAGTTCTCTGGCCAAGAAATGAACCTGGGTAGCCTGGACAAAAATGGAATCCTAGACCCCAGACCACCAGGGGCTAGAGGTTAGAAGCAACGTGACCCTGGCTCTTTCCCTCATTTGAAAGCAAGAATGTTTCAGAGGGCAAAAACTGTAAAAACAGGTGCAAAGTTTATTATGAGAGACATAGCATAACGTGTGGGAAAGCACACAGAGAAACAGTTTATCTAAGACAGAAGCAGGGCAGAAATGCACGTCCAGAGAGAAAGGGCATGAGCATCCTCTCTAATGGAGACGAGCACAGTAAGTCAGACGCTCGGCGGAGATACACACCCAGAGAGCAGGGCTTGAGCACTGCAGGAAGAACTCAGTAAGGAGGTGATTTAAATCATTTATAAAGGACAGTCCTTCCCGGCCTTTGTTTACAATTGGCCAGTTATTATTATTATTATTTTCATACCTGATTGGCCATAGGAGCCTCCCCAAGATGTGTGCTCAACTTTCTGCTAAGATGGGTCCCACCGCAGAGGCCTGTGGGAGTATGTGCTATGCTTAGTCGCTCAGCCATGACCGAGTCTTTGTGACCCCATGGACTGCAGCCCCCCGAGACTCCTCTGTCTCTGGGGATTCTCCAGGCAAGACTACCGCAGTAGGTTGCCATGCTCTCCTCCAGGGGATCTTCCCAACCCAGGGACTGAGCCCAGCTCTCCCACATTGCAGGTGGATTCTTTACTGTCTGAACTGTGGGGGTATGTCTGCAGTCATTATGGGGTGGCGCCCCTTCCCTTTTTGACTGCCAAGAAGCCTTCCTGCACATGTGCAGACAGGGACATCTCCCTTGACCTCGGGAGTGCTCATCTTATCTGTTTACTTCAGTAGAGCTCAGCTTTTCCTTGGAGTGTCTGGGTGAGAACAAACCTTCATTTTACTCCACTTGACAAACACCAGCTGTCTGGACCAGGGGCCCATCGATCTCCTACCTCAGACAGATGTCTTTCCAGCCTCTGCTTGAATCTCAGGGCCGTGAACTCCTCACTCTACAGCTTTGCCTCTTCCACTGTCTCAAAGTTTGCATGTTGAGTGGACAGACATCTGTTGCCCTGTAATTTCTCACCATTGGTCCAGGTTCTGTTCTAGAGAAAACATTGAGCCATTATAAATCCTCTTCTACATGGCAGCTCTTTGACTATTTCCTGTCAGTTTGTGTTAGGACTTATCAGTACAGTTCCAGATAAAAAGGAAAACTAGATGTTCGGCAAATAGGTAGGTGCATGGATAATTAAAATGGATGCAAGGACAGAAAAAATGCTTGGAAATGTTAAAAGTGGACCCAGTTTCAAGGACCATGCTTCTTAATGTTCATTACATCATTGCTTGTAGTAACAAAAGAGGTGGATGTAACATAAATGCATGAGGTTAAGTAAATTACAGTAGCATTGTCCTGGAATATCATGTGCCATTAAAAATCAAGCAGTGGAAGGCTAATATCATGGAAAGATTAAAACTATGTGTTGGTATGGAAAAATAAAAGCAAGTTGTATATTTTTATACTTTATACTTTGTATTATTAATATACATATTTAAAATTAATGACAAGCATGTATATTGAAAAGACACTAGAAGGATATTAACCAAACTATTTACAGAGTCTATTCAAATGATAAGGATGGCAGATGGTTTTTATATCCTTCTTTTTGCATTTTTGATTTTTAACAAAAGTGTCTCTCTTTATAATAATAAAAAAGAATAAAGGAATATTCTCTCTTCTTTTTCTAAGGGTGATAAGAAAGGCTTAATTTCCTTCATTTTCGGAAAATACCAGTCTGCACAATCCTGATATGTTTATTCAACAACCAGTCAAATAATGAAATATTTGGCTTGATACAAAGCTGTGAAACTCTTGAGTTGGGTGCTAACTGTGGATGCAAGTTTTATATTAAGCTGGGTACACCTGTTGAGGTCAAGCTCCCTTCCCCGGAAACTCATGGGTTGCTCTCCAGTTCTCCAGTTCAGATACCTGGCTGTGTTCTTTCTGCTGAGCTTTGCATGTATTTGGTGCCCTTAATCCATAAACCATTCTCTGCTTCCAAATGTGTTTCTTTCTGTTTGTAAGCTTTGACACTCCAGGGAGGTCTCCATTGAGATGGTCTATATCTCTGACTACTGGTCACTCATTAATTCAGCTCCTGTTATCTGTTACAGTTGTGAATAGCGAGCAGACATTCTGTAAATGTCAGGTGTGTCCATTGCCTTGACAATGGTGGCCCACTGGACCTAAAGCACCAGCTGGAAGTCCGGCCCTCTGCGCCAGACTCTGGCTGTGAGAGGGAGGACATGAAGGAAAGTCAAGACTGGGAAGCACTGCTGTGTGTCTGGCAGCCACATGCTCCTCTAGGAATAACTTACAATCAATCTGCCATTGGGCACCAGCGTTGACAGCCTAAGTGGGCCTACACTGGGTGACATATAAGCTTCTGTCCGCTATACGGACACAAATGAGCTCTAAAATACCGTACCATACAATCCATCCAGTTCCGTAACAGTCCCCTGCCTCCCCAACCCTGCAACCCACAAAGGGCAAATGTGCCCAACTGACTGTGATGTCCAAGTCATTTAGTAAGCTGAAAGGATTACACAGTGCAGCATCTCAGAAGAGGAATATAAAATCACTATGAACGCTCTGAAAGGGAAAATAATCATGAAAATTGCTGCGGCCCAGAGTAGCTAAACCAAATATGCATGGGACATAAATATCATGAACATTTTAACATTTAAATATGTCTTAAATCACAGTGGGTCTGAAAAGGATTATATGTGGCAACGTGTATTTGTGTGTGTCTTAGTTAAAAATCATCACATAAAAATTAAGCACCCTAGAATCTTTAATCACTAAATCTTTAAGCCTATTGAATTATCAGAATTTTGTTGTTGTTTGCTTGCTTGTTTTAATCACTCAGTGATTACCTATCAGAATTCCCAGGCACGTGGTTCTAGTGGTAAAGAACCTGCCTTTCCGTGCAGGAAACGTAAGAGATGCAGGCTCGATCCCTTGATGGGGCAGATCCTCTGGAGGATGGCATAGCAAACCACTCCAGTATTCTTGCCTGGAGAGTCCCATGGACAGAGGAGCCTGGCAGGCTACAGTCCATGGTGTCGCAAAGAGCTGGACAAGAATGAAGCAGCTTAGCATGCACGCACGAAGTCTTTATACAAATCAATTTCGATCAAGGTGTAAAATTTACTTTGGTTACCAGTGATTATACACACTGCCACAGTAAGGCCTGTTGAGTGAATGTGGGATTGAGAAGTTTATGTACACATCTGTAGAAGAGATGGGGTTACACGTAGGAGGCTCAGCACGCAGGCTAGCCAGGGCCAAATCTGGAGGACTTGTTTACTGGAACATGCAAGAGGAGAACTCAGCCTCTTGAGTATATGAGAGTGAGGTCAAGGCAAAAGAAACAGTTTTAGTCACATTACACCTCAGTGCAGAGCTTGCTGATGGTCCACTAAGTATGTGTTAGTCACCAGGCTCCTCTGTCCATGGAATTCTCCAGGCGAGAATGCTGGAGTGAATTGCCATTTCCTTCTCCAGGGAATCTTCCCAACCCAGGGTTTGGACTCAGGTCTCCTTCACTGCAAGCAGGTACTTTACCATCTCAACTACTACTAGGGAAGTCCACCAAGTGAGTGATAGGGTAACTCACAGATGCTTTCACAGACAATAGGAGACACCGTTAGACGGTAACAACTGTCTTGTCATTGCTGATAAATTTTTGAAAGCTGTCTTGAGTTTCTAAACCTTTTTGAATGTGTTTCTAGAAATTCAAGCTTTGTAAGCGTGCTACAAAGCCCAACAGGCTGGCATCAGTAGAAGCTGGACAATGAAACTTCCCTGCCATGGGCCCTGGACTTCCATAGGCACGTTGTCTTTCAATCTTGGGCACTACATGCCTTGCAGAGATGACTGGAGTGATAGGTGTGTGGTTTAAACATAGTTCTTCTACCCAGATAAAGATATGAACGACCCCTTCCTGCTATTTGTCACTTCTTTGCACAACCCCCTCCACACACACATTCCAAACTAAGGAATCTCTAATATCCTTTTTGGAAAAAGCATTATAAATCCATTTGTAGGAAGTCATTTACTGGACTCCATAAATTACAAAACCCAAAGACTAGTTTTTGAATTTGATTTCTCTCTTCTTCATTTTAAATGGGTTTGAACAGAAGTGATAAAACTCTTGAAATAGCACCTGAGAAATATAATCTTCAATATGTCACTGATCAAAGGGGCCCATGAACATACCCTCAAAGGTTTCTTTACAATGTTTAGGGCCAAAAATCTGTGCTTACTATAGTCATTCTTTACTCAGGAATGGAATTTGAGGAATGTTTCTCACAAACCAAAATTCAATACTTTCAATCCTGTTCTCTTGAAATAGGATTAAAATTAAAGACCCTTCACAATGTATCAAGGAGAGTTTGAAATTTTTATTTTATGTTATTGAAATTAAAATGTCTACATTTTCATATGATTTTCAATTCCCAAATCATCTTGTCATTCTCCTCCCCCACCTTCTTCACAGGATGAACAGCCTTTAATCTTTGTTCTCAAATTTAGTCCTTGGGTGTCTTTTCCCCCCTTTTTATTGAAACTATTGCTTTGAAAACATTGAATAAATGTGACATTTAAACTCCTCCAATATACTGTCATATATTTCCTCTGCCAGGAGCCTAGAGGTTCATGTTAAAATATAGCTTGAGGTGTAGAAATTATTGCTAAGAAAAGTAAGTCATTTCTTTTTCTTTGCAAGAAACCCCTCACCAGCAGTACATCTAAAAGGACTATGTAAGCTTTTTTTTTTTTTTTTCTCTACAATTTTTGAACCTGTTTGATATAAAGGAGCTTCAGACGGGATGACCCATTAACCCCTTTCTCTTAGACAAAGGCCATTGCTTCTGTACTCCAGACAGTTGATAGTCGCAGGCTGAATTCTCTTTGAATATACTCCATTTGGGCAAGTTTTAAGGGTCCCTTACAGTCGGTTCAGGGTTATGTAGCATCTTAAAAATCCTACAGCTAAAGGGGCTTTAGAGATTATCTAATGTGCCTGATTTTAGAGGTGAGAAGAGGAAAATAGAGCCGAGTTAAAGCAATAGTTTAAGGTCATGAAGCTGTTTGGGGCAGAGCCAGGACTAGAATGAAGGCAATTCCACTTGTAGAGTTCATTTCATTATATAATGTTTTTCATGGGACGCAAATAGAAGCCCTTAGCGTCCTCATCCTCATCCAGAGTCAAATGGACATGAGCAGTTAAGTAGCTGCAGGCGGCCTTGTAGAGCGAAGCTAGCAGAGAGGGCTCTGTGGGGCTCCCGGAAACTGCTTGGGGAGAAGAAATTCAGATTTCCTTCTCCATGCAGCTTGGCGACAGCATCCGTAAGCGACTCTAGCTTCTAGGAGACACTTCCCTGTAAAGGGTTGAAGGTGGAAAGCTTCATGGGAGGCCACAGGTTCTGGCTTTGTGTAAACGGACAGCAAGGTCAGCTTGATTTGGGAGTCTGTTCTGGCAGCAAACACACAGGCGGCTTCCTCGGGACTCTCATTTTAGTAAAGCAGGGATGAAGGCAGACAGTGGCCAAAACAGCAACAGTAGGGCAGAAAGTGAGCAGTTGCCACGGGGACACGACTTTAGCACAGAGCGTTTGAGCAGGCTTGCCAAGGTCGCAGAGCAGTAGGAATCTGATCCTCACCAGTCTGGGTACCCTGGGGGCTCAGACTGTAAAGAATCTGCATGCAACGTGAGACCCAGGTTCGGTCCCTGAGCTGGGAAGATCTCTTGGAGAAGGGAATGGCTACCCACTCCAGTATTCTTGCCTGGACAATTCCATGGACAGAAGAGCCTGGCGGGCTACACAGTTCGTGAGGTCACAGAGACATGGACACGACTCAGCGACGAACACTTTCATTTTCAGCCGGGCTCTGAGGTCTGCACCCTGCGGAACAGAGTGTCAGGACCCTGGGGACTGCAGAAACACAAGTGGGGCAGAACTCCCAGACAGCTGGAAAGGAAGAAGCCGGAGTTGCCGAATTCCTCCGCAGACTGCGCAGTCAAGGGTTGACTGACCCTCCTCAGTTGCCAGGTAGTGAACACCTGGCTCTGTGGGTCCTCCAGTCTCCATCGCAACCGCTTTTCAATGCAAAAGCAGCGGTAGACAGCACAGAAACGAATGCGCGTGGCTCCTTGCCAATAACTATTTATAGAAACCGGCGACAAACAGGAGTCTCCCAACCTCAGAAATAGATCCTTGTAGCTTCAGTGGTGAGAGATGGTGAAAAGGAATTGAGAGGCTTCCAAAGGAATCAAGTTGTGTTTACCTTGCAGGGCTGTTCTGAGGATTAAAGGAGTTCCTACATGGAAAATGCTCCAAAAAGCCCCTGGCATCTAGTAAATGCTAAATAAAATGACTGCGGCTTGTTTTGTTGCTACTGTTGATCACATATAAACATACATGTACATATTTATATTTGGATGGTGGTAGCTACAGTCACATAAGTACCTACAGAACAACCTGATCTTTTCTAGAATGAAGTAGGAAGGGGCAAAAGATAACATAGCCCACATTTACTCTCTCTTGGGACCTGTGACTAGAAGTATTTCACAGTCAAAATGATCCCATTCCTCACCCAATTATATTTAATTTGGGCGTCAAGAAGAAATTTTCTTGGCAGAGGCAGTAAATAGAGAATTTCTGAGAGGAGATAGGAACTAGTCAGTACACAGACTCAGCTGACACCAATTTGGTAATTTACTGTGTATCTGAATTATCTCCAAAACTGGCATGTTAGATGTTAAATTGAAATGCATTTGCTCAGAAAAGTTCATTGTATCCTCAGAGAGTTATTCTCTCTATTACTAAGTTATTCAATGTAAGTCCTGGACTTATATTGAGTCTTGGACTTCCCTGTAGCTCAAACAGTAAAGAATCTGCCTGTGAGGCAGGAGACCAGGGTTCGATCCCTGGGTTGGGAAGTTCCTCTGGAGAAGGGAATGGCAATCCACTCCAGTATTCTTGCCTGGAGAATTCCAAAGTTGAGAAGCCTGGAGGGCTACAGTCAGTGGGATCGCAAAGAATCAAACATGACTGAGAGTCTAACACTGATGCATTCAATATGAGAAATAGATTGATTATCTAACTATCACTCAATGAAGGTATCACTCAATTGAAGGTATGGTTTGAAAATTCACTCATTAAACATAATATATGTCATCTATATGCCTATGATGTTCTAGATGCTGGAGAGAAAACAGCAAAGAAAGCAAAAAAAAAAAAAAAAGAAATTTCTGACCTGACATGGCTAACATTCTGAGCATAGCAAAAATAATGATAAGGTCCATGAAATACCTCACTGAGTAGTTATTCAATAGAAATTAAAGATTGATGGAAGGAAAGGAATGAAGGCAGATGGGCAGCTCTTCATTTTTAAATGTCTCTTTTAGTCTCCCTTCCTTTTTCTCTTTTCTTCGTTACTTCTTGCCGCTGCTCATCTTCTTCATCTCCTCCTCCTCCCTTTCCTTATTCCTCCCCCTTTTCCTCTTTTTCATTTCTTTGTTCCATTTTTTTTTTCTTGAACTATTAATGTTTCTTTCAGATTTGGCAGTCACAGTAGCTTGAACATCTCTTTTTTAATGAACATTTTCTAATTCCCTATTGAGGAAATATTTTTATTTTTATCAGAAAAGTTTCAAAACAGTTCCCCTTGTTTATATGCTGTTTTAAAGGCAGTGTAGGAAGTTTTAATTTTTTTGCCACTCCATGCAGCACAGGGGATCTTAGATCCCCATCCAGGGATTGAACCTGTGCCCCCTGCATTGAGAGTGCAGAATCTTAACTACTGGACTGTCAGGGAAGTCACAAAAGTAACAAGTTTACTCTAAGAACTTCCATCGCATTTTCTAACAGACTTTTTTTTTCCCCCAAAAATGTCGTTTCTTTTTCTGAGTGAAATTGCTCAGATCCAAGTCATTCTGTCTTTTAGCTGAATTGAATCCTCTTCCCTCATGTGTGTGTGTGTGTGTGTGTGTGTGTGTGCTAAGTCGCTTCAGTCCTGTCAGTCTCTTTGTGACTCATGGACCATAGCCCGCCAGGCTCCTCCATCTATGGGATTCTCCAGGCAAGAGTACTGAAGCGGGTTGCCGTGCCCAGGGATAGAACCCGCATCTCATGTCTCCTGCGTTGGCAGGCAAGTTCTTTCTCCCTGGTGTCACATACTCTCTGTATGTGTGATCCTGCTTAAAACTGTCGGGATCTCAGACTTGAAATTCTAAGTGTTAGATGGGAGGTAGGAGAGGGCTGATATGCACATATAGCAGGAATTATCTAATGTTTTCAACCACCTTAATGAGGATTGAGTAGTTTGATTGGGTGATCTTTAAATTAAGGTCACTGTAGGATAAAATACTTTACTAGTGGAATCTGTGACATCTGGTTTCTTTAGAGGGCTGTCCACCAAGTCTTAGAAGCTGGGTTCAAATCCCAGATCTACCTTTAGCAAAGTAGATGTGTGTGATTTGAGGAATTCATTACAATTCTGGGAAACTCAATTTCCTCATCTGTAGACAGTCATGACAATATCTATCCACAGATTTGTAGGGAAACAATGCACATCTTATAGGGAAACAAAACTTCCCAGGTGGCACAGTGGTAAGGAATCTGCCTGCCAATGCAGGAGACACAAGAGAGGCAAGTCTGATCCTGGAGTCAGGAAGATCCCCGGAGGAGGAAATGGCCACCCACTCCAGTATTCTTGCCTGGAAAACTCCATGGACAGAGGGGCCTGATGGGCTTATAGTCCATGGGGTCGCAAAGAGTTGGACACGACTGAGTGATTGAGCACACACATAGTGCACGCATGATGCTTTGTTCTATAGAGGGTGTAGATGCTCAGTAAATGAAAACTTGTGATAACAGCAGTATTTACAGTCTGTTCCATTCACAATGCCTAAAATAACCTCACCATGTAAGTGCGTCATAAGACCAAAACAGATAAGCTTTAATGAACTGGTTCAAGAAGGCCAGCACTGTCTTTATGTCTTTTTCTTCATTATTCTGTTTTTTCTTTTGCAGTCTGATTTAAAAAAATATTTTCATAGGTACTCTTCCACAGCCTAGGAGTACAATGGCAATAAGGATGTATATTTGCAAGAGGCAGGAGTTAAAAATCTCTCATGTTCACCCTGGAGGCATTGTCTGTTTATTTTGATATGTATTTCAGAGACTGATTCCCAAATAACAAGACTATTTGGTAATCCAAGTAGTGGTTGCATATTTTTACTGGAAACATCATGTCTCCCCAAACATACTTTAGTTGAATAGTCAAATTTCCACTTCACAATGACTTCTTCATCCAATCTTATTGTAAAGAACTGACAGGCTAGACAGCACAGATGAGTTAAATTTCACAGTCTACCACATGGAACAAATGTTTGAGCTGCCACAGAATTAATATAAACACACTCTAATAAACCTTGAAGGCTTTCCTGGTATTTCTGTAGATTTCCAAGACCTTAGTAACAATACACTGGTTTCATAGACAGTTGAGTGACAATCTGGAAGAAAAAGTAATTCTATTTTTCTCTTCCTTACTTTTCCAGATGCATAGGCTACAACACAAGGCCCGGTTTAAAGCAGGACTAAAGAAATCACAAGTTTTTTAATAAACGAGAAGCAAATTATGACCAAGAGAAGTTTAATTACCATGTCTATATTGGCTGAGAAGAAAATGTTTGGGAAATTGAGTCAATATTGCAATGCAAGCTGGTTTACCATGCCTCAGAAAATTTCAACATCTATGATAACATATCTATAATTACCAACACCAACCTAAGCCACATTTCAGTTTGTTTAAACATCCCTATGACTATTTTGCATTTTAGGTGATGAGAGAAAGTGTGGAAGTATTTTTATATCTGGAACAGAGTAGTATTAATCTGGAAGATAAAATGAATATTGGTTCCTGGTCATATGCAACCCTCATTGACACATATTTTATTTGGCATAGTGTCTTGGACCAGCCCCTTCACTTATTGATGGGAACTGAAGCCAGAGGGAATGCAACCTGTCAGAGGCCATTATCTATAGTTAGTAACTCCAGGATGGAATTCTGAGCTCTTCTTACTATTACTTTTCCTAATTTATTTTTTAGAAAGCTTCTTTCTTAAGAAAAACTTAAAGCATGTATTCAGCATTTGGTTATTTTCTTCTCAAAGAAACATCTTCAAGGCTCACCTTTGGTTTTTTTTCATTTTTAAATTGTGGTAAGAACACTTAACATGAGATCTGGCCTCTTAACAAAATTTGCGTACAATACAGTATTATCAGCTGGAGGCATTATGTTTCACAGCAGATCTCTACAGGGTCTGTGTCTTGCCTAACTGAGATTTCATACCCAGTTAACAGCAGCTTCCTGTTTTCCCTTTCCCAAACCCCCGGTAATATCATCCTACCCTCTGCTTCTATGAGTCTGATTATTTTAGATTCATTTTAAAAGTGGCGTCTTGTAGTACATGTTCTTCAGTGACTGGCTTATTTCACTTAGCATAAAGTTCATCCACGTTGCCACAGATGACGAGATTTCCTTCTTTTTAAGGCTGGACCCTATCTGTGTGTGTATGTGTGTGTAGCTCACATCTTTCTTTATTCATCCACTGATGGAAATGTAAGCTGTTTCCATATCTTGGCTGCTGTGAATAATACTACAGTGAACGTGGGAGTACAGATACCTCTTCAAGATTCTTTCTTCTGATATATACCAAAAGTGGGGTTGCTGGATCATATAGTAGTTTTATTTTTAATCTTTTGAGAAACCTCCATACTGTTTTGCCATAGTGTTTTCATCACTTTATAGTCCCACCAGCAGTGCATTTTCTCCCTTTTGTACACATCTTTGCCATTGCTTATTACTTAAAAAAAAAATAGTCATCCTAACAGATGTGAGGTGATAACTTGTGGTTTTGATTTGCATTTTCTTGATGATTAGTGATGTTGAGCATCTTTTTATGCACCTATTTGCCACTACTAGCATTTTCTTTGGAAAAATGTCTATTTTAGCCCTATGCCCATTTGAGAAAACATCTAGTTATTTGTTGTTTTTATTTATGTTTTGCTGTTGAGTTGTATAAGTTCTTTATATATTTCGGAAATTAACCTTGTCAGATATAGGGTTTGCAAATATTTTCTCCAATTCTGTAGGTTGCCTTTTCATTTTGTTGATTATTTCCTTTGCTGTGCAGAAACGTTTTCCTACTCAATGAAGAATTCAGTGAATAAAAAGGAAATAGGAAAAAAGCACTAAATTAGAATTTCCATAAGGCAAGAAGTTTCATTTTCTTTCTCTTTTTTTGTAAACTAGATTATAATGAGAGGAAAATATGAAAAGCCTGAGGTGGTCAGTGTATGCTTTCCCTGGGTGAAAATCCCACATGGAAAGATGAACCATTACCAAGAGGTTGTTTGCTAATCATGGACTCAGAGCAAGAAAGGTTAGCTGGAAGCCCTCGGGGCTGGGGTCAGGAAACAATGATAACCTGAAATATCTCTTCGGATGGGCTAGATATTCACATTTTCCCCTCTGAACAACACAAGAGAAATCCCTGCAAGGAAGATAACTTGCTTTAACCAAACCAACAGGTATGGAGTGTTCATTCCTCTGTTGGGTATTACTACGGCTATTACTTGCTTCCCAGGCGGCTCAGTGGTAAAGAATCTGCCTGCCAATGCAGGAGATGCAATCTCCTGGGTTGGGAAGATCCCTTGGATTAGGAACTGGCAACCCACTCCAATAGTCTTGCCTGGAGAATTTCATGGACAGAGGAGCCTGGTGGGCAACAGTCCATAGCGTCACAAAGAGTCGGACATGATCGAGCATTGGGCACACTCACAACACTGTTTGCTGTCAGTTACAACCACTACTGTTATTATACACAATTACCGTCAATTATTATAAGCATGTGGTGCAGTAGACACTGTAATCTATTATTACATTTAATCAACACAAGTGTGGGGAAGGGTATTATTTTCCTGGGGTTAAGTAAAACCATGGAAATTTGGAGGAATGGGATAGCATAGTCCTGGATTTACCATTGGGCTTCCCTGGTGGCTGAGATGGGAAAGAATCTGCCTGCAATGCAGGAGACCCGGGTTTGACCCCTGGGTCGGGAAGATCCCCTGGAGAAGGGAATGGCAACCCACTCCAGTATTCTTGCCTGGAGAACCCCCATGGCCAGAGGAAGGAACCTGGTGGGCTGCAGTCCATGGGGTTGCAGAGAGTTGGACATGACTGAGCGACTAAAATTGAGAGAGGAGACCAAATTGATTCCATTACAAAACCCACAAGCCTCTTTAACTCAAGACTCATGCACAAAGTTTGAGTACAAGGATCCAGGGGAGGTGGAAAGCATAAAAACAATTACCTTGGAAGCTGAGTTTTAACAGTGTCATACTATCATTAGCCGTAAAGGAGCAATTATCACAGTTAATAAAATCACATTAAAACATGACAGATAAAGAAAGCACAATGGTAGAAGTTTAATGGACTAGATTTGCTGCCAGATTTTATATTAGGTGTTAGATTATTTATAGGACATATGTTCTAAGAAAACAACTGTTTCAACTGGAAATTAGCAAAGCTGAAGACGTTCTCCTCTTTGTAGCAATGAGGTCGTACATTAGTCTGGTAATTTATATGCCCTAGAAACTATGCTAAGTCTCTTTCATTAAAGCATATGTGGCTTTCTAAATAATATTTATATAGCGCTATTTTTTTAAGTAGAAATTTCCATTTGAATTTAAAATAAACCAATTTTATAATATTAGCAGTAAGTGCTCCATGCTCCATCCTTCCGAGGCACCCTCTGTCTGCCCACCTCACCCTTTACTGACCTTGTGCAACCAATCCTTGCTCTCTGGGCCATGCCCCTCCCCACAGCACTCTGTTATCTGCTCCCCCCAAAACACTTTAGTGGTTGCTTTTGCTATTTTGCTTCTGTTATTGACTCACCTTAACCCTTCACTCCTACCATCCCCTTCTCATACACTGTCACAGAGAATCCAAGTGGTACAGTGATTCAAAGTGAGCTTTGAAGTTGAGCTTAGCCAGATGAAAGGTCCAGCTTGGAAACCCTGCCTGATTACTAATCAGGTCTATGACATTGAGCAGTTAACTTCTCTAGACCTCGGTTCCTCATATACAAAGTGAGGATAATAACAGCTGTTTTGCAGGACAATTGTGAGAATGCAATTAGAGAAAGTCTGCAATGCTCCAAGTATCATGTCTCATACACAGCAGATGCTCCACAAAAGGCAATTAATAAAATTGCTGAAGGAAAAGTCCTTCTACCTGGAAGGCAGGGAAGGTCCTGGGAGCCACTGGTGATCCAGACTATTCTAGCTGCCAGCTTGCTCTGTGCTTCTTCCTGGGCTTTTCTTTGCATCCCAAGTCTCCAGCCCAGTGTTTCTCTTATTGCACATACCTCACCTGAGGAGAAGATGAGAAATATAGAATACCGGGCCCTCCAAGAAGAGATTCTGATTCCACTGGTTTTGTGTGGTGGTGGGAGGGGGAGGTCCAGAAAACATTTGTATTTTTACCACAAGTTTTTCTGGTTCCAGACCAGGATGAAGGGCCCCCCTGTGATCACAGAGTCACTGATTTTTTTTCTGGTGACATGATCTGGTCTTGTTGACCAATATGGCACCTCACTAATACTTCCACACTGGTTTTGAGGCCAGAACAGGTCTAGCCTTAAGGTTGGTTTCTCTCCAATCTGTTTCTTTTCTCTTGCTTCTGTACTTAGCACCCTTGAAGGAGTTCTTTATATTGCCATTTTGGTTTGGTACAAGAGGAAAGAGTTTCTGGTTAGGATGCCTCCTGGGGGTTTTCTCTGGTGACAAAAATTCCTCTTTCTCTAAGGTGTTGTTGCCATTTAGCTTCTCAGTCGTGTCCGACTCTTTGTGACCCACGGACTGTAGCCCACCAGGCTCCTCTGTCCATGGGATTTTCCAAGAAGCAATCCTGGAGTGGGTTGCCATTTATTCCTCCAGGGGAATGTCCCCACTCAGGAATTGAACACGTGTCTCCTGTTTCTCCTACATTAGCAGGCAGATTTTTTTTTTTTTACCACTGAGCCACTAGGGGAGACCATTTTCTCTAGGATACATGGTGCATACATACACATACATATATGGTGATGGTTTAGTCATATCCAACTCTTTGCAACCCTATAGCCTATAGCCCTCCAGGCTCCTCTGTCCACGGCATTTCCTAGTCAAGAATACTAGAGTGGGTTGCCATTTCCTTCTCCAGAGGGTCTTTGCAACCCAGGGATCAAACCCAGGTCTCCTGCATTTTAGGTGGATTCTTTACCAACTGAGGCACCTAGGATAATGGTTCTCAAAGGGTTGTCCTGACCGTCAGTACTGGGAAATTTTTTTAAAATGCAGATTATCAGCCATTACCCTGGATTTACTAAATCAGAAGCTCTGCAATCTGCATGTTTTTACACTTTTTATTTGGAGATAATCATATATTCACATGCCCTTGTAAGAAACAATAGAGAGATCCCTTGTACCTTTGATTCCGTTTTCACCAACGGTGATATCTTGTAAAACTATAGTTCGGTAATATCACAGCCAGAACACCAGCAGTGACTCAGACCATTTCTATTCCTTTGTTGCCCCTGTGTTGCCACATTTGCTTCCTCTCTGTCCTCACCCCCTCCTTAGCCCCTGGCAACCACTAATCTGCCCTCCATTTCTATAATTTGTCATTTCAAGAATGCAATATATATGGAGTCATAGAGTGTGTAACCTTTTGTGATTGTTTTTTTTTTCCACTCAGCATAATTCTCTGGAGATTCATCCAGGTTGTTGCATCAATAGTTCATTTCTTTTTATTGCTGAATAAAAGTACATGTATAGATGAATCACAGTTTATTTAACCATTCACCCATTGAGGACATCTGGGTTTTCTTTTTTTACTATTACAAATAAAGCTATTATAAACATTTGTGGGCAGGTTTCTGTGTGAACATAAGTCTTCATTTTCTTGGATAAACACCGAGGGGACAATAACTGCCCTGCATGGTAGTTGCATATTACATTTTTAGAGGAATTTCCAAACTATTTTGCAGAGTGACTGTATCGTTTTACATTCCTATTATATATACATAACTTATCAAAGTTTATTGGCATCATTTTTGCAGTTTAAGTGAAATATAGAAAACTTACCTCTCTTTATGTCCTTTTATCTCCTTTATTTATAATATAATTGCCTTGAGTATTTCTTCTAAATATGCTTAGAATCACATCTATAACATAGTGTTATAATTTTTGCTTCAAACATAAACATAATTTAGAGAATTCTAGATGATAAGAAAAGCCTGTTGTGTTTGTCTATAATTTTGTTTCCTCTGTTCTTTCTCCTTTCTGATGTTCCAGAATTTCTTCTTTAATCAGTTTCTTTTAGAGAACTTTCTTAAGCCATTCTATGTATTTCTGCTCAAAACAAATTATCTTAATTTTCCTTCACCTGAAAATGTCTTGCTTTTCCTTTCATTTCTAAAGAACGTTTTTTCTGGACATAGGATTTCAAATTGAATTTCTTTCATTCATTCATTCTCTCTCTCTCTCTTTTTTTGCCAGCACCTGAAAAATACTGTGCTACTTCCCTCTGGCTCCATGGCTTCTGTGGGAAATCTGCAGTCATTGGTTTGTTTTGCGACCACAAGGGTTGTTGTTCTCTAGCTGCTATCGAGATATTTTGTCTCTTGTTTTCAGAAGCTTAATTATGATATTAAGCTTCATTCATTCATTCAGCTTAATTCATTCATTCTCAGAATGAATTTCTTTGGGTTTGTTTTGTTTGGGGCTCTTGCCAAATTTGGGAACTTTCCAGCTGTTATTTATTTGAGTTTTTTTCATTCTTAAGTTTATTTTTAATTGATTTTATAAGATATAATTTACATTTAATAAAATGCACCCATTTTAAGGGTACAGTTTGATAAGTTTGGACAAATGTATACACTCATGTAACCAACACCACAATAAAGACAACTAGCACTTCTATCATCCCCAAAATTTCCCTTGCCCCATATTATTTGCCCTTGCTTCAAAAATATTTGAGTCCTTTCTTAAAGCTCTTTCATGTTTCTCCTTTCTTCTGGAATTCCAATGGCAGAAAATCTCTTTTAATATTAACAGTTCTGTGGTTGCTGAGACTCTATTTTTTGTTTGTTTGTTTTTTGTTTCTTTCTGTTGTTCGGATTGAGTTTCCATCTCTCTATCTTCCAGTTCACTGATTCTTTCCTCTGTCTCCTCCGTGCCACTATTAATTCTATCCAATGAACTTTTAAATTTAAGTTATTATATTTTCCACTTCTAAAGTTCCACTTGGTTCTTCTTTATATTTTCTATTATTTTGCAAAGACTTTTTATTTCTTTGCTGAGGCTTTTGATTTTTTCCTTTACTGTTGTCTCAAGCACATTTGTCACTGCTCGTTGAAGCAGTATGATGGTTGCTCTAAAATCGTTGTCCAATAATTGTAACATGGCCATCATCTTGATGTCGGCATCTATCATTTGTTGATTGTCTTTTTTCTTTTTTTTTTCATTCAGTTGGAGATATTCCTGATTTGAGGTCTGATGAGTAACTTTCAAGTGAAATTTGAACTGTGTGTGTGTTTTGGGAGATTCTGGATCTTATTTAAAGCTGGCTGGCTTTGCCTGACACTGCTCTAGTAAAGGATGAGGGGCAGTGTGTTTCCTTGTTACTACCAGCTGGGAGTGGATATCCAGGTTCCCTACTCAGCGTCACTGACACTCCAGAAGGGGCTCCATACTGCTGGGCTGGGTGGGAGTTCAAGCTCCTGAAGTGGTATCCATTGACTTTATGAGGAGGATGGCTTCTTCATTCCTGGATAATAGGTGAATGTCTGGATTCTCTGTTTGGCCTTCTCTGATATCAGAGGCAGGGGCACCTCATTACTGCAGGTGGTTATGAAGATCCAAGAGCCTCAAGTGGTCTCCACTGGCAGGGTGGGAGCTCATCACTGGCTGGAGGGGAAGAGAGTCCTGGCCCGTTGCTTGGCATCTTGAATGCCACCCAGAAGCGGGCTTGGGGCATTTCACTCCAGTCTTACTAGGATGGAAGTCTAGCTCTTTGCTGGCCTGGGTGGAGGTGTGGCCGGTTGTTTTTCTGTGGCGTTTTGCTGGAATGGAACTATTGTTTTCAGAGAGTTTCTGTCTTCGTAGGCTGCCTCTTTCTGAATCCTTTTGTTGAGATTTTTTTTGGTCTGAGACCATCGGCATTTCCTGGTTGGCAGTTTCTTCTGCTCCAAGCCTGGGATAATGTGAGGCAAAAAGAAAACTCAGGAAACTCTCCACATTGTCCCTCCTTAGGTCTCAAGGTCCTAGTCGGGCTGTTACTTCAGAGTCTTCTTAGGTTTGTTACATATGAAATGTTTGGTGATTTGAATTGTATTTAGTCAGAGGAGTAGGGAAAATATGCCTCTCCCTTTTCTCAGAAGAAAGGTCACCCTAACCTGCATTTTAACAAGCCCTCGAGGTGATCATGATGCCTGCCAAGATTCTCAAGAATCTGTGCCTTTTTGTTTTCCTACCCCTTTCCTTCATCCACAGCTGTGGGGCAAAGCCCTGGGCATCTGTGTATAACACGAGAAGCTTGGGGTCATTGCCGCTGTCTTCACAGAACAGCCCTTCCCTCACCTGTAACTCCTGTCTCAGTCTCCTGCCATGTGTGTGCTTACATCACTTTAAAGGGTTTGGGATGGCTTCAGAGGGTGTGTGGCGGGGACCAGCATGGGCTTCAGGACGGGTTAGACAGACAACATGGTCCAGAGCGGCCCTTGAGTGCAGAGTTTGTGGCTCACACTGAACCACTCCTGGGCCAGAGTTTGTGGTTCACACTGAACACAAGAAAACAGGCAGAAAATGTGGTTCTGATTTGGAAATTATTCAGAAATGTGGCTAAAGCTTCTCAAAAACAAAGTGCGGATGAGACACTCATTCCCATCATGGGCAAGCTTGCCCCACCTTTTCTTCCTGCGGAGGGCAGGTTGGGAATTAGTAAGAGCCAGGAGGCCCCTGGCGAAGTGGTCTCCCTGGAACACTGTTACAGAAGATTAATGTGACATCTTCAAATTGGCCTTAATCATCCAGTCATTTCAAGAATCTACTTAGTGATATCATTAGATCAATAAGATTAACAGCAACACTTTTTTTTTCAAGTTACAATGGTTATAATTGGAATTTTCCAAAGTAATACTGTGTATGAATACAGTAGCTTCATTAGTTTTTTAATCATCAAGGTATTCCTTTACTGTTGATACACTGTCATCATATCCCCCTTTAGAGATGAAGCAACTGAGAAAGTGGGATAGAGATTTAGTACTCAATAACTTTGTTAAAGTTTATTAAAAATAATAGGCACCATCAGTAAAGCACTTACTGTGCACGAGTGATGTCACAGGACTTTATACATATGCGCATGTCGTTGGCTCTTTAATCCTCGTGGCAACCTGTTATTACTGTCTTTCTGATTTTTCAATGTTGTCTCATGTGTACCCAGCGGATTTGAATTTATCGAGGTGGCTGAGGAGTGACACAGGGGAGGTCAATACCACTGAAAGAATTTACGACCTACAGTTCCTCAAGAGAAGGGGGAAGCAATTCCACACAGGCCGCAGAGAAGCCCCGGGTTTGGTAGGCGGCAGAAGCAGAGGGAAGGAGAAGGTTTAGGACAGCGACCTTATTGGGGCTTCCGTGGGAAAGGTAAAAGGCAGGGCAGGGTATGCAGTTTAGGATTGGCTAGGATGAGCAATCACAGTGGACTTTGGGCTATAGAGATGGTCTCTAGTTGTCCGGTATCTGGCCCTGAGATGCTTTAGGGTGAGGAGAATCTAAGGCTGCCTGAGAGGTAGTCAAGGAGGCTGGTTGAGGGTATAGACCGAGTATCGGTTGATTAGCATATGAAAGACCTGGTCCCAAGTAGGGTGTTTACTGCCTTCAGGAACTAACTAGCCCAGGGAGAAGCAGTCAGTAAGGTCTTCCAGGATGTCAAAACCTGAGATACAGAAAAGTTTTTAAAACTATTAATACAAATGTGGACATGGAGCCACAGAGAGTTTATAGGACTGGTGGGAAGTTTATAACACTTCTCACACAGCCGGGAAGTGGCAGAGTCTGAATGTGGAAGAGCTCCATGCGTGCATGCTAAGTCACTTCAGCTGTGTCCAACTCTTTGCGACCCCAGGGAGTCCTCCTCCCATGGGAGTACCCCGCCTTGTGACTCCAGCCCCCCTGGAGTCCCACCAGGCTCCTCTGTCCATGGAATTCTCCAGGCAAGAATACTGGAGTGGGTTGCCATTTCCTCCTCCAGGATCTTCCCGACCCAGAGATCGAATCCACGTCTCCTGTTTCCCCGGCACTGCAGCTGTATTCTTCACCACTGAGCCGCGAGGGAAGACTATGGATGAGCTTCAGCTGCCTCTGAAGATCCCACAGAGCTTCAGTTCAGGGCTGTTCCCTGGTTCTTGTCATTATGCTCCCCTGCCCTTAATGACCTCAAGTACAAATGGCTGATGGAATATGAAAACAGAGGTGCCTTTAAAGAGTGTAAAGAAAAGAACAAAACCCTTGAAGCTAGACATTGGGAGATAAAGCTAATAGAATCTTGAGCCTGGTGAAGAGAAAGGCAAACCATCTTCGTTTGTGAAGAGCAGTGATACACTAGATTATGCCAAACCTAGACAGTGTATTAAAAAGCAGAGACATTTTGTGACAGAGGTCCATGTAGTCAAAGCTATGGTTTTTCCAGTAGTCATGTACAGAAGTGAGAGTTGGACCAAAAGAAGGCTGAGTGCCAAAGAATTGATGCTTTCCAACTGTGGTGCTGGAGAAGACTCTTGAGAGTCCCTTGGACTGCAAGGAGATCAAACCAGTCAATCCTAAAGGAAATTAACCCTGAATATTCATTGGAAAGACTGATGATGAAGCTGATGCAACTTTGGCCAACTGATGCAAAGAGCCAATTCACTGGAAAAGACCCTGATGCTGGGAAAGACTGAGGGCAAGAGGAGAAGGGAGTGACAGAGGATGAGATTGTTGGATGGCACCACTGACTCAATGAACGTGAATTTGAGAAAACTCAGGGAGATGGTGAAGGACAGGGAAGCCTGGCATGCTGCAATACATGGGATCACATAGGGTCAGACATGACTTAGCAACTGAACAACAATAGCAAGAAGATGTTGAAGAGTTGGAGTTTATCCCCATCTCTACATGAAGGACTCAGGACAGAAGTGCAAGGATTCTTAGGGACACTGGAAAAGCAGTGGTACAATGCTGGTTTAGGACATGAATCTACTCAGGAAATGATTCGCCCCACCATTGTGCTTGTCTAATATTCATATTTCTCATAATTATGATGATAATTAAAATGCAGTGGGATCTGGAATCATAGCTTCAAAACCCTTTTCTTTTATATTGTTCTACCTTAAATAATTGTCTTTCCACATTTGTGAAAATTTCAAATATTCTTCTACTATACTCCAACGCAAGAAATATCACACTATCTTTAAAGTATTTTTAACCAGATTCTAAATCTTCAATCAGCAAGATGGTGAGAAATTCATTTCCAGGGATAAGGGAATGGGACTGGGTGGGAGTGGTCCTGGTCTTGCCCTTACAAGGTCACACAAGAGAATCAGGGTCTAAACAGTTTATGAAAGATTAGGGTTTCTTGTCTTCCATGTGATGATTACAAAGAGATTTATTAATTTAGCTTTCATGATCATTCCAAAAGCAGAAGACTCTGTTTCTCTGTGTCTCTTTAATCTGATGGCCCTGCCTCACCTTCACCAAGCCTAGGGACAGAAGCGGTGATCTTGTACCCAATGCACAGCCTCTGAAGATTAACAGCCTTGTTGGTGGAGGTGTCAGGGTCAATCCTACTTTTCCATCAGGTACCGCTTTCTCCCTTTCAGGCTTGCAAAATGTCCCCTATCAAAGATATGGAATTGTTCTTCCAGTTTTCCAACCCCAAAGACCTTCTTTTCCCTTTTCTCCCTCTCATTCATTTCCTGAGTCAATTCAGATTTTCAAAGCAAAAGATAAGAAGGGTTGTGGTTGAGTGACTTCCACCTTTGATCTTGAAATTCAACCAAAGTGAATCCAAAGCCTTCCCCACTTTAATGAAGCAAGGGAAAAAAATAAAAGTTAAAACAACAATGTAAATCAGTTTCTTAATAAACTCCCCTACCATCACTCTCATAGACCAGGGAAAGGTTGTATATCCCACATCAACAAGGTGATGCAAATCTATTCCGAGTGAGATTTTAACCTAAAATTGCCATCTGCCATCAACCTGCTCCCTCCCATAAAGGACTTTGTAACGGACTATCCGGTCATTTTTCTCATTATTCAACGCAAATATGTTACACAAAGAGAGTATAACAAGAAATAACATTTCAAAAATATCATACCACATTAGAAAAAATTCCTAAATACCAGAAGAATGCATTTTTTTGGCTGTGGGACTAAAAACAGCTTGTTGGAACTCATTTTGTTTGTTAGAACTAAGCCGCTCTGGAATGATTTCTTCTTTTCCAATGTGTAATGGTTCATTTCATGCATGGAACAACTGTAATGAAAACAGCTCTTTGCTAAGTCTTTGCCTTTTGGCTTTAAATTGCAATTAAAATAACATTACTCAGATCTCAGTTGTCCGCATCTTTACCTCTGGTGCTTAGGTTGTGGTATCTATTGAAAATTTTATGCCTCGAACAGAAATACTTGAGAAGCTGAGAAAATCAATTTTAATGAAAGCATGGATGGGAGAGAAACAGATAGTATTCCCAAAACTCAAAGATTGCAAAATTCTTTTAAACAGAAGCAATAACCATCACAAAATGCATCAATAAAGGAATTAAAGACTTGGGAGGTGGCCAAAATATATAGTTTCAGGCAGGTGTCTAAAAGGTGTTAATAAATTTACATCTCATTATGGAGGACAGTGAAGGTTAGGTGTTTTGACCAAACAGGAGATGTTTGAAAATGAAATAGACAACCTCCACATTGGTGAAAGTGGGGGTAATGGGCAGTTCTGGGACCTCACAGGAATACTCAGGAAGAGATAGCAGCTAACTCTCTACTCTCCAAAAGCCACCCCCGTCTGGGATTTTTCTTCTCCCTCTTCATGAAAGCCAAACCACTGAAGCCATGACTTTTCAAAGTTTTCATAAATACAGATCAGCAGCAGCAGGGCACAGAAGCTCACACATCCTCTGCCACAATGCTGATCAAACTCAGCTCCGACATCTGTCCTTCTCCATTTTCTTCTTCCCCGACGACTACTACCCTTACCTAGGTCACTGCCAACTCTCAGCTCTATCACTGTAACAGCTCTCAGCTCCACTCCTTAACTTCCATTTATTCACACTAGTGCAAGAATAATCTTTAGATAGGTAGTGCAGATTGGACACATAAATCTCTTTATTCACCCCCGATCGCCTATAGAATAAAATCAAGGTTCTTTAGAATGTGTTTTGCTTCATCTGCTCTTTTTGAGGCTTATTTATTTTGTATTTACATCTGATCCTCTATTTTAGAATAGAGAAAAACCACCAGTGCGTGTTGTAGGTGGAATGAAATGCACTCTCTCTGATGGTCTTCCAGAAAAGTCTTTCTGATTTTTCAGAACTCTGGGTCCGTTCACTGCCCATCAGCGCGGCTCTGATCTCGGGCAGAGCAGGTCCCTGCTTGGTCTGTTCCTTGCTTTTTCTTGCCTTGTCTCTTGCTGTCCTCAATCCTCCTTCTCTCTTTAATCCTGTCTCCCCAGTCAGCTCGGGGACACTGCATGCCTTTTGCACACTCTCCTCCATTTGTGCCTGCTAGTCTGTGCTCCTGAACACTCCTCCTTGGGCTTGTTTTTACACATTCTTCAGCTTAAATGTCCACTCCTTCAGGAAGCTCTCGCTGGTACTAACAATATGGTATCTTTTCTTACAGGATTGTATTTCTACTCCTCTACTGACAGAGGAATCTCCTACTCACCCTGTTTGAGTTTCTTTTGACTACAAGTTCCATTAAGATATGGACTTCTCCCTTAAAAAATTTATTCTTGTCCATTTCTCCATCAGTCTGGAAGGACATCATTGTTGAGCTGTCAAGAAGAAAAACTACCATGTCCAGTTCTCTGTCAGAACTTCAGATGTGTGGCTTTTATGGCCAAGATCTGCAATTTCATATTGTTGGAGCATTCATTGACTCCCTGGGAGTTGCAACTTCCTATAAGCTTGCTGAGGTTGAAGCAACAAAGAAGGCATATGCAGATTTACATAGAAATTGTGATTCCAGGAAAGACTGTGTCTTTCAGACTGCTGAGTGATTTGGAATATAAAGAGCTTTTTTGGGTTGAGTTCCATGGAAGTCTGTCACTTACCTATGTTCCTGAATTATGAACTATGACTATCTGGGCTAACAAATAGTCTCTCTTAGTAAATAAATGATTAACAGGCACTGTGAAAAAATATTCTTAACTAGCATTTTCACTGTCATTTCTCCAGTACCTAGCTCCTCAAGGTGGAACATAGGCAAACCAGTCATTATCCCTCAAAAAGTAAGTTGTCAAATTTAGCTGTAGGTGATCTAAAAGAACATCATGGCTGTAGGTGGTCTTCCGGGAATTGTTTTTGCGCTTGATACTGTAAGATTATTCCATGTTATTACATGTGATTCCAGCTAATTATTTTTTATTGCACAAATGTGCTCATATATATGTGTGTGCACCTGTGCATGCATGTGTATATATAATATAAAGCAAACTACTTATTCATTCTTCTGATTCAGGCATCTGAATTGTTTCCAGTTTTTTGCTTCTCCAACTACACAGATACTGTTGAGCAAACACAGGTGACTAATCTGAGAACAAGCCCAACAGGCTTTCCTAAGCAACACTGGGGAAATGTGTAGTGACAGGAGCAGTAGTAATCTAAGAACCCACAGAGCTATATCACTTCAGGTTGCTGTGACCTGTGATCATAAGTACAAAGCGAATAGGAGCTTGTCACGATGTGTAGCTCCTCTATTAAGAAGGTCAAGATAGTGAATGCGTGGCTACCTTCAAAAAGAAAGAAAATGGATATGGCATTTAATTTTACAATCTTCACTGTAAAGTTTAATTATTCAAAATAAGTAAGTTCCATATTCATTTGATTTTAGAGATAGTTTCTCTCCTGACAAAGGATAAAGAAAGTTATTAATCAGTAGCTCTTATACTTGGCTGTGTGCCAGAGTCACTTGGGGGAGATTTTAAAAATTCTGATGCCCAAGTCATTCTATAAACGAATTAAATCAGCTTGTTTGGGTGTGGACCCCAGGTATCAGTATGATTTTTAATTCTCCCTGTGAATTTCAACGCACAGCCAAGACTGTGAACCAAGTCTCTCAGCCACGTGACAGAACCTGTGTGTTCACCACTCGTACTTAAATGTGGGCTGGATATTTTGAAGCTGGGAGAAAGAAAAATCTTTCAGAAGATAATAGTTAAAAAACATAAAAACAAAGCACGAATTAAAAATTTTAAACCCAACAAGCATTTAAAAAGCAGGAGTCGCTAAATAAAACAGTTTATCTGATACCAAAAAAGTCCCCAAATCACCCCGATGCTCCCATTATCTTAATACTTGGAACTTTTTTTGTATTTCTCTTTCTTTTCCCTTTATTTCTTTTTCTTTTCTCTCTCTTTCTTCAAAGTACATTTTGAAGTTTTTTTCCCTCACTCTATTCACCCCAACCTTGGCTGGCAAACTCTGGAAAGAACTATAAAATTAATGAAATCTCAAATTAGGATTTTGCACATAAATCCATTTTCTTATCTTCTCAGTTGCTTTTTTTTTTTTTTTTTTTTTTTTGCTGTTTCTCCATGTTCTTTCCACAAAATGTCACTTACTTTCATCACATCTAGAACTCTGTTGGGAAAGAAGATAGGATCCTTCCTTCAAGAAGGTCTCAATTACAGCATTCTACCATGTAGTGTTCTTTACCGAGTGTTTGTTGAGCAGGTGTTATGGCTAGGCAATGAGAAAGGAAATGAACAAGGCATAGTACATACTCTGGCAGGAAAACATATGTTTAAGTGAAACACTTTTCTTTAAAAACTAAATTTTTGAAATAATGACATATTTGCATTTTTAAAATAAAAAAGTATTAAAATTTCAATAAAAAGTCTCCCTTCCACCATTGTCTAGTTCACAGATACCCTCCAATACGTAGGCAGTGTTGCTAAGTTCCTACGCATCTTTCCATAGATTTTAACATATATGGAAATATAAAGATGAATATTTGTTTATAACTCCCCCTTTTCACAAACAGTAGATTATTTCACATACTGTTTTATATGTTAATGTCTTCCATTATGCAACATATTTTGGAGATTGTTCTATATCAGTGCATAAAATCTTATTTATTATTTTATGTAGGTGCATAGTTTTCATTGTATTTTATTCCATATTTCATTTCACCAACCTCATGGAAACAAAATTCAATTTTCCCCAACCTTTTCCTATAACAAATACAAATAATTTCATCATCTCATACCTGCAAAATCTAAGATAAATTCCTAGTAGTGGGATTGTTTAGTCAATGAACTTGTACTTTTGACAGATATTGACAACTTGTCATGCACTGAACTTTTGCAAGTTTCCCCACTCACCAGCAATATACGGAGATGCCTACATTCTCACATCATTGCCAACACAGTGTTTGAATTTGATTTTTTGCTGATATAATGAATGGAAAATGGTGTCATGTCAATTTGTATGACCTTTATTATGAATGAAATCAGGCTCCTTTTATAGCTTAAGTGTTATGTGAAGGGGAGAAGCAAAGGATGCACTTAAACTAAATACAATAGAGGGTCAATGTGCCACCTGACCGCTGATCAGAATGGCCATCATTATAAAGTCTACAAATAATAAACTCTGGAGAGGAAACAAATAAACCTGAATCACTATACTTTACTCTTGAAACTAATACAATGTTGTAAATCAACTATATTTCAATTTAAAAACTCATATTTATATAAAAAACAAATACTGTAGAAAATGCAGAGAGGAAGATCTTTATTATCTCTACTGCTGAAAACAAAAGCACAGTTTAAGCACAATCCTCTGCAGTTTGCATTGGATTCTTTCTCAAATGCCTTTCAACTGAGTCATGCTGAAATCATGACAAAAACAAGATTTCACATGTTTTTTCTTTTCTGTCCCATCTATTCTGCTGGATCTTTTCAAATGTAACTTCTGGATTGCTACCAACATTTACAGTAAGTTCAGTTTTCATTCAGCTTATTTGAGTTCCTGTTTGTCCCCCATTCAGGTATCTTAGTGACATGTTTACCACTGACTTTCTTCATATGATTTTTAAAGTTCTAACACAATATTATGTGTTTAATTCTTGCAAATATAACTACAAAAGAGTCACATGTAGCACTTTAGAGTTTACTAAGTGCCTTAGGTGTCAATATATCATCTCATTTAAGGCGCTCAAAGGCTCTGTAATTTACTCTTGAGAAATCGCCTCCATTGTAACACAGAGAAAGTAAGTTACTTGCTGTCAGTCTCACAGCTAACCAGCAGCATTTTGGAATCTATACTCAAGAATTCAAACTCCAAGGCCCGTACATTTCTAACTATAATAGACTCAAAGGAGTTGGTTGTGACAAAATATTTTTGGTTTTCCTTTGTCTTCGTCTGCACCTGTCTCCTGCATCCAGGGAGAGGTCATTAGAGGCCTGAAAGCAAAAGCAGTGCCCGCTCCCATCTGCCTGACTTCCCTTCCCAGACCTCACTTGCACTGACTTTTCTCTGGGTCTAGCCGTCAGTACATAAATTCCAATCAGAGTGACATAAGGGACTTACTTCACAGGCAAGTTGGTGTGCAATTGATTAAAATTTCTTCCAGTCTCCTCCTGACCTGGTCTTTCTCTAAAGTTTGTCACTGCAATCAGGAGGACTGAATCACCTACCTTGTCAATTGGGACATTTGTTCTTTGGTCTCAAATAAATTAACACAGCCCTGAAAGAAACTTTTATCCCTTTGGTATCTCTCATCGCCTTCCTTTGAAGTGTTTTTGAAAGGAGCAGTTGAATCAGAACCTTTCATGCAATTGTCAGTCTGATTCCTTGGAGGTCTAGACCTAAGGAGCATTTTCGGAAGAGCCTGCACACATTATTCTCCTCTGCTCAGAGTCTTTCATCTGCAGCACAGAAAGCTGTGTGTGAGTTCCTCCTTGTACAAGGACACTGTTTTATTTTGGTCTGAGTCTACCATCAACTAATACTTTTATAAAAGGTTGATTCATTTGAATGAAAAGATGTTAAGCGACCTCAGGTTCACGGGATGTGGCCTGCTCCTCATTATTATTATCATTTGAGCTTGTAAGTGTTCCTATCCGATAATATTGGTGATTTTCAATGAGCTCTCTTGACCACATCTCTTTGGATGTTTAAGAGAATAATCCTGCTGAGTAATGAGTCTTGTCTTTTTATAAGTGAGTTACTTTGTGGAAAGCCAGGAAGACAATACCTTGGATTGATTAACTCCTTTACAGTTAATAAACTGACCTAAGATTCAACAGGGATGGAAGATGGTAAAGACATGACATTGGAAAAAGTTTACAAAGCACAGTGAAGAATATTAAGCTGGAAAATGCTCTTAAATTCAATGCCTCCTAGAGAATAAATGCACTTTCATTTAAAAACAAATCCTGTTGTTTACCATGTTCATATTCAGTTTTGCTGTGTTTTATATTTTTCTCCACAAAACTTACTTACTTTTCTCCCCCTACCTCTATCTCCTCTCACTTTCAAATCTCCAGACCTGAGTGAACTCTCAATAAGTATTCGTTGAGTCGATGATTCGATGGATCTGAAGCCAAGGCATCTTTATCTGGCTCTGGTTCCTCTTCTTCCTCTTGGAGGTGAGAATCTTCTCTGCCCTGTACACACCTTTCTGTTTCTGGTGTTTTGGTTCTTCCTTTTTTCAACATTTACAATTATGCATGTCTTTCACATCTTAAACAAACAAAAAAACGTGGGAAGAGCTCTTGGTAATGAAATGTCTCCCCAACTATTATTCCATCATTCTACTTCCTTTGCAGTCAAACTTTATGAACGGTCTCTCGATACTCACTAGCTTCTTTTCTTCACATCTGCTTTTTCCAATTCATTGTCATCTTGCTTCTGTCCCAGTGAACCCCATGGGCCACTTCCCAATACTTATTGAGCTTATTTCTCTAGTAGTGTTTAACACTGTTAGCCGCTTGCTCTTTCTTGCTCTTTACATTGGCTTTATGACCCAATGTTTTCCTACTTGTTTTCTCTCTCTGTTTCCTTTGGAAACTTTGCTCTTTGCCTATTTGCACGCCCTCAAATGCTGGGGCCAAGTATTCGTGTCACTCACGGACACAGTGCTTACTCTCTCCAGGTAGCTTCTCTCAGGATCCTGGCTTCTATGATCTTGTTCTCAGAGAGCTCCCCAGACCTACTTGGAGAACTAAAGAAAGTAGTGTCTATTATCTTCACCCAGATGCCTTGCAGCACTTCACTCTCAAAATGCTCAAAGCTTATGTCATCTCTTCCAGAATTTGGTTTCTCTTCCTCATCTCCCAATGTCAATGAATGACCCTCTCATTCTTCCAGTTGTCCCATCTGAACCGGAAACATAAGTTATCAATGTCATCCATAACCTCTCCTTTGTCCTCAACCCTCTATTGAATCACAATATTCCTTCATTTAAACTGTGAAAATATTTCTTCTTTCAGGCCCCCCTAGCTCTGCCTCGAACAAGACACCGTCCCCCATCACCTTCGTTATACAGATTTTCCCCCAAGTGTTCATCCAGGCTTCACTCTCACTCTCGCCAGCCTTCAGTCTATATGGACACAGGCAGACTGCTCTTTCTGTAAAGCAAACTCCATCACATCCCTCTCTACTTAAGTCCTCGGTTTCCCTTACTAAGTCAAATGCCTTAACAAGTCAGAGAAGACCTTACAGAAGTCTCACGTATTGTCGCCCTAACATTTGCTCCTTATGCCTCAGACCTACTCATCTTCAGGTCCCTTAGCTGATACTTCCTCCAGAAAGTCTTTCCTGATTACCAGAGGCTGAATTAAGAGTCCTTACTGTGATTTCCCACAGCACACTAATGTCAAATTTGCATTACACTGCAGTGGGCTTTTTATTCATAAACTCTCTGAATGTAAGTTCCATGAGGGCAGAGGTTGATCTTTCTTATCATTAGGTTCCAAGGATGCTTCCTGGCATGGTCTAAATAAATACTCATTCAATAATTAAAAGAAAAAAAAAAAAAATGAGCCTGTCTAAATTATTTGAAATAGGCCTGATTAATCAATAAAATGTCCAAGTACAATAATACATATAAAATGATTAAGGTGGTCCACCAATAAATATTATTTCTTTTCTCTTTCATATTTGGTTTCTAGGAAATTGTTACTTAGAGCTGTGGAGAGAGTTAATTTTGTCTTACAGTGATTTCAATTTTTATACTAAAACCTATTGCTATTTAGTGCCAACAGAAGTATAGGATTTTATAAAGGCTGCAATTGTCTTATCTATAGTTCAATGCCCCATGAAAAGTACTGGAATCATATTTCTGGAATAAATTGAACTCTATTAAGAATGAACAGAATGTACTAGTTGCGGGATAGCTGTTCCATAGAATGACACTCAGATTGGTTCTCAAATTTCTCAGTTGGAAATTCAGTCTGTTATCAGATGATTTCACAGAAGAAAATAATAAGGATTGGTATTAGCAATGCTAAAAATATCTCACAGATAGATGCATTGAGGCTATTTACTAAACACACGAGTGCACATGTAGATTCAATTCAATTAGTATTTGCTGAGAACCAGAGACCCAGCATCAGATAATAAAGCTATATAAATTGTAGTAAACCATATAGAAAGATGATGTTCTAAATAATACTTTTGTTCTTTTTTCTGACTTAGATATTTTAAAACTGATGATGTGCATCTCATTGAAAAAGGATAACATTTATACAAGCCTTTTTTGGTTATTTAATTTGATTCTCACAACAACTCTGAAAGAAAGGAGCAGATATCATTTTCATTTTCCTGTGCTTTGTCGCTCAGTTGTGTCCGACTCTTTGCGACCCCATGGACTGTAGCTTGTCAGGCTCCTCTGTCCATGGGGATTCTCCAGGCAAGAAGACTGGAGTGGGCTGCTATGCCTTCCTCCAGGGGATCTTCCCAACCCAGGGATCGAACCCAGGTCTCCCACATTGAAGGAGGATTCTTTACCATCTGAGCTACCACAGAAAGCCCATTTTCGCTTTAGACATGAGGAAACTGAGGCAAATTCTATTTATTTGTCTCTTTATCCTAGATAACTTGACATACACTGAGAGATGTAAAAGCAAAATTAACAAAAAGGATTATTGCCTGCTTGATCACTTCCATTGTTTAAGATAATTTACCTTCCCCCCTCATCCCCCAGTCATTTACTTTATGTTATAGAGATCTGTGTAGGCAGGAGGAGGAGGAGAGAAAGAGAGAGAGGTGGGGGGTAGAAAAAAGAGTGGAAGAGCTAGAATGGGGATGAAAAAGGCACAGCTCTTGGGATACAGTGGGTAACTAACCCGAGATCACTGCTTTTCCCTTCCTAGCTCTCATCTGAATATGTACAGCTACATCTTATTCATTTCTGTCCTTAAATGCCAGAAAGTAATGAATAGCCTTATAAACCATCTTCCTGAATATAAGGGTAGATATGATTAATAGGTGATCAGCTTCTAGTGTGGATATGATTAATACTCTCCAGTCTGGATATGATTAATAGGTGACCAATTTTTATTCTTCCCTCTTTCAATGTGCCTTCCTGAATTCATTTTAGAGGGTGGAGAAACAAAATTCTGTATTTCTAGATTCTTGCAGCTAGTTCTGGACACCAGTTAGATACACTTATGCAAGATTTGGAAGCTGCTAGTGAGGGGGGTGGTTTCACCCTTCTGCTGTTTCTGTGGGCAGGGTTGAGAAGCAGCGTGGTCCTGGAAATGGACACTGATCTCTGAGCTCCTGTCTGATCACTGGCTTCATGGGTGTCCAGAGGCAGCTGAGATATTAGTGGGTATTTCTGATTCCTGGAACAAAGCTATGGTTTACAATTCTTGCACTCAGTGGTTCCACTGTAAGTCTCCTTTTTATAGCTCCTTTTACCTTTCTGAGCATTTAATTCCTATATTAAATCCCTTTCTGTTTAAAATACCTATAGAGGTTTCTATTATCTCTACAGAACTGTGAAAGATATGCAAACTTTTGCATAAATTAATACAAAGAATTTGCTTTTTCCAACCAAACTTGCCCTAATTGAGGCAGGGAGGATATCAAGAAAATGTCACTGAAACAAAGAAAGTCCTTAAAGAACAAATGTTCTACTAACTTGCATGGGCTTCTGCAGTTTGCAATAATGAAATGTGAGTTTGAATCCAGATTTTCTGTCTTGGGATTCCAGGGCTTTTACTTATATCATAATATCATTTTTTTTCAAAGCAGTCAGAATATTACTTCAGTACCTGGCAAAAAGTAGAAATCAGCATATGGTTTTCCAATTGAGTTGAGTTTTCAATATCTCACAGGATACACTTTAAATATAAACACTGGGATAACTATGTAAAAAACATTTGTTCTTTTTGGAAACAAGTGAAGAAAATCCTTTATATTTGGAAGGGCAGAGTAGAAGTGAGAAAAGAGTAGAGATGTAAGAATTTTAAGTATTAGAAAGTAGTGGAAATTATCCTATTAGAGTAAAAACAGGTTTTGATTATAAAATAAAACAATTCAATTTTCAAAGGTTTAAAATAAATGGGCATGTCATTCATGAAAATTATTTCTGATTTTTTATTTAAATTTTTTCTCATACCAGAGTTGATCGAATTGTTCAGCAAAACTTCATTTTTTTTTTTTTTTTTCTTTCAGAGCAATAAAGCTTCGCAGGTAACATGGGCCTAATGGATGTTGCTTAAGGTCATAGGAATGACTGAGAATCTGGTAAAATTATGTAAAATTGCTTTGAAACTGAGTGAAAGTGACTCAGTTGTGTCCGACTCTTTTCCACCCCATAGACTGTAGCCCACCAGGCTCTTCTGTACATGGAATTCTCCATTTCCTTCCCCAGGAGATCTTCCCAACCCAGGGATCGAACTCTGGTCTCCTGCATTGCAGACAGAGTCTTTACCACCTGAACCACCAGGGAAATTGCTTTAGCTATCCATTAAACTTATAGAATTCCAATTACATTTTATTGATATTTTATGCACTTTGAGAGCTCTAAATATAAGATCTATGATAAATTTTATGCAATACCTATATGTAGTATATTACAGATAATTTAAGTAAGTTATTGTCAAAGGTAATAAGTGATATATGACATGGGTATGAACAAATACCTGTGAAGATATGACACATGATGATATGACAGAATCTCCCCACAAGAGATAAGCAAAGCTACTGTTCCAGGTTTCAAAATTAAGCAGGAGTGTGCCAGACCTGGGGAGTGGGAGCAAACACCATTCTAGTTAGATGACCAGCCCTGAGTAACTTGAAATCATAGTGAACAAAGCAACTCTCACACATAAGGAGAAAGTCGTGTTCTTGTCACTGTAGCGTAAGGTATAAGGAGTAGAACAGATTGAGGCCAAATCATGAGGGTATAGATGGTATACCTTTATCCTCTGGGTGTAGATGGTCACAGAGACATTAATAAGAAGAGTTCCACTTGCAGATTTATGGCCACAGGCAAATCTGGTGGTAGTATTAAAGACAGACAGGGAATTTGAAAAGGAAGTCTGTGCAAAGAGACGGCTTTGTCATTAATGATAATGACACCAATACATCTGGAAAAGAGGGGTTGAAACTGAGAGAAATTTTGAGATAGATTTGACCAGCTTTTATGAAGAGTTAGATATGTGTGTGTGTGTGTGTGTGTGTGTGTGTGTGTGTGTGTGTTGGGATGTCTCAAAGATAATTCTGAGTCTCAGGCTTCTAGCTTGGAAGAATGAGCAGATGGTGACACCAAGGATCTCAGAAGAAATACAGGAGAAGACCTTAGTTTCTGGAATCAATGACAGATTCACTTTGTTTTCTTTTTTTAAAAATTAATTTATTTATTTTAATTGGAGGCTAATTACTTTACAATAGTGTAGTGGTTTTTGCCACACATTGACATGAATCAGCCACGGGTGTACATGTGCTCCCCATCCTGAACCCCCTCCCACCTCCCTCCCCATCCCATCCCTCTGGGTCATCACAGTGCATCAGCCCTGAGCACCCTGTCTCATGCATCAAACCTGGACTGGTGATCTATTTCACATATGGTAGTATACATGTTTCAATGCTATTCTCTCAAATCATCCCACCCTCGCCTTCTCCTAGAGTCCAAAAGATTGTTCTTTACATTTGTGTCTCCTTTGCTTTCTCTCATACAGGGTCATCATTACCACCTTTCTAAATTCCGTATATATGCGTTAGTATACTGTATTGGTGTTTTTCTTTCTGGCTTACTTCACTCTGTATGATGGGCTCCAGTTTCATCCACCTCATTAGAACTGATTCAAGTGTATGCTTTTTAATGGCTGAGTAATATTCCATTGTGTATATGTACCACAGCTTTCTTATCCATTTGTCTGATGGACATCTAGGTTGCTTCCATGTCCTGGCTATTGTAAACAGTGCTGCGATGAACATTGGGGTGCACGTGTCTTTCACTTCTGGTTTCCTCAGTGTGTGTGCCCAGGAGTGGGATCGCTGGGTCATATGGCAGTTCTATTTCCAGCTTTTTAAGGAATCTCCACACTGTTCTCCATAGCGGCTGTACTAGTTTGCATTCCCACCAACAGTGTAAGAGGGTTCCCTTTTCTCCACACCCTCTCCAGCATTTACTGTTTGTAGACTTTGATAGCAGCCATTCTCACCAGCATGAGATGGTACCTCATTGTGGTTTTGATTTGCATTTCTCTGATAATGAGTGATGTTGAGCATCTTTTCATGTTTGCTAGCCAGACAGATTCACTTTGAATAAGTTAGATTTGATGTTGACTGTAGAAGGTTAAGTTGGTAAGAGATTTATATATATATATATATAGTTATACATAACTATATATATATATATATATAATTATATCTATATCCATATATATATAGTTTCCCTGGTGGCACTTGTGCTAAAGACCCTGTCTGCCAATACAAGAGACAAGAAATGCAGGTTCAGTCCCTTGGTCAGGAAGATACCCTGGAGGCGGGCATACCAACCCACTCCAGTATTTTTGCTTGGAGAACCCCTTGGACAGAGGAGCCTGGCAGGCTACAGTCTATAGGGTCACAAAGAGTCGAACACAACAGAAGCAACTTCATGTATATCTATGAAGTTGTAATATGTAATCTTGAATCCTGGTTTACAGATTTTGGTGTATATATGTATATATGTAATCTTGAAGCCTGGTTTATAGATTATGGTGAAAGTTAGATATTTGTTTTTCATCAACAGAAATATACTGAAGAAGTTGAAGAACTCACCATTTAAAGTGATTTCATTAGGCCACAAGGTATTTTATTACAGAGGAACTGATGTGGGTAAAGATCATGAAGGTTATTTTACTTCTACGTCTTTATTTTCCATTTCATTGAACCATTAGAGGAAAGAAACTGGCAAAATATTTGCTTCAGTTAACAGAATTATCTTTGTCCTTCCATTTATAAGATGTGTGTGTGTGTTTGTGAGCATGCATTGACTGCAATTCTGCTATTGCATTGATTTTAATATCGTTGACATCAATCTGAAAACGCATCTTAAAATGTCTAAATGCACCAAATATTATTGATTACCTCTTGCAAATTAATATTATTTGAATTCATTGTTTGATTAAAGTTTCATAATAAAGCACATACCAGAAAACCTTCAAACTCTCTAGCTTTGTGATATTTACCGTCATTTAATAGATTTATGTTTGCAACTTTAGCTGGGAAAAAAAAATGTTTTTTCTTTCCTAGATATAGTATACTGGCAATTTGAATACCCAGGTAGGATGATTTCCAGTGAGTGCCTTTGACTGCACTGGGTAGACTGTTATCAATAATTTAGCTGGGTGTAACCAAAAGCATGGAGCAAGCTGTCTATACGGTGAGATGCTGGATTGACAATGGGGATAAAATGGATTCTAGCATATTGAACAATGTAATCAGCCCCAGCTACACTCCTTATGAGAATACTGGCATCCAGGCTTATATTCCTACCTCTACTCCAATGCTCTGGCAAGAGATATGTGTATCCTTCTGAGAAACTTAAGTATCTCAAGCAAAAATACTGCAGATTCTTAAATCTAGGGCTCTCTAATAAAAATTCAGTTGGTTACTTAGTCAGCCTAGAGTGAAATCTACCAGCTGGTAAGTTGTATTCATGCAGACATATTTCTTAGTTAGCTTTTCAGGATGTCAGCATTAAAAATGAATGGGCAGCCAAAGATCATCTGATATTTGAGGAAAGACTCTGATATTCAAAAAATACACTAAAACAAGGAAAAATGAGCTCAGAAAAAAAACACTTTTAAATGTAGAGAACATAAAAACATCAAAAGAAATTAAAATTGATACAAATAAATGGGAGAAAGTATTGTAATAATTATGCAGCAAAGTAATTGTAATTCTACAGTCCATTAGTCAATAAAGTCCTAAACTATTTTCCCCAAAGAAAATAAACATCACATCAAAAGATCTAGAATAAAAATAACATGAGACTTCTCACGTATCAGAAGCTATAAAACAATGGGACAATAGCTTTAATTATGAGTGAAAGTGAAAATTAAAATTACTATCAATCTAGAACTCTGTCTATAGCCAAAATATCAACCTTGTGTGGAGACAGGATAAAAATATTTTCAGACAAAAACCATTTCAAAAAGTTGTCTCTCATGCAGTCTTCTGAGAATTCTTTTGAAGGATGTGCTCTGCCAAAATAAAGAGCAAAGAAAAAAGAAGATGATGCAATATAGAGGGTGCAAAAGAAAAGAAAGGCAAAGGGAATTTTCAAGATGAAAATTAGGATTGGATGAAAATTATGAAAATTAGGACTAGAGAGTAGGCAGTAAAGATTAGAACAAAAGAAGGGAGTTCCAGTATGGAATTTTTCAGGACAAAAATAGAATGAAGAGATAATTTAATAGGCTTGACTGTGGAACTATTGTGTTCACAGACATTTACAATGTTATCGTATGCTGTGGAAAAACTTCATTGTAAGGTCAAAGAAAAGTAAGAAAATGAAAATAGCTGTTGAGTCAACAGTTATTACTTACTATTTTTTTTTCTGTAGAGATTTTATGTGTGTTGCTGTTGTTATTTAGTGGACACTTTCTTTTTTAATGAATGTCTCTAAACTTCTTGTTGGTAAGAAGTTTCACCTAGTCATCATGCTCCAAAGCTCTGCGGTCCTCTTCACTCTCAAGAGTGTCCTGGCTTGGACAATGAATTTGAGAGTTACTCTATAAACAACTTTCGCTTTTTTCTTCTACTTAAACCTATTCCAAACCGCTTCAGCCCCTTAGACATTTCAGAACAGAATTGGAAAGAAGCTCTTAATCATCAGGTATTGGAGAGGGTCAAAGGTTGTTGGAAAGAAGGCAGCTCATTTGCACTTTTAACTCAGTATGTCAACTCAAACTGATTATTTTGGAGGTGGAAGGAGCGGATGGATGGAGATTTCATTGAGCAAAAGTCATATTTCATATTTGATCTTCCTAGGCTAGCAGAAAAGTGAAAAGGTTATAAGGATGCAAACTTGCTTTTATATCTTTCCTGATTGCTTCCTGATTGGAGTCTTTTTCCAGAATTAGTGGAGATTCTAGGAAACCAAGTTATTACTTCATGATGATTCCTTCTCTGTGGACATGTGAGGCCCAAATTACAATAAACCCTCACCTGTATAAAGATGATTATTCATTAAATGTCATAGCAACTCCTGACTCCTTTCAATTTTCTAATAGAGATCCATCCTTTTTCCTTCCAAGCTATTTAGAGAGGCAGGAAATTTGCTTTATGCCCCTCAAAGATATTAAACTTGTACATCAAATAAGAATATGTATGAAAGGTCTTCTGAAACTTGGGAAGTTATAAAGAAATATACAGGCATTTTATTATTTCCTCTGAAACACATAACTGTGCACAGAAGCAAGTTCGCTTCTTCATCATGTTCACTTCTTCGTCACTTCTCCATGACCTACACGAAAGTATAGAGATTTCAGGGCAACCTGTGTACTGGGAAATTTGCTAAAGATTAGATAATATTTTAATCATTCCTGGCTGCTAATTTTGTATTACTCATTGATTCTGTGTCTTTGCTATATTTAAAAAATCTGTAGAAAAGAAGACCATGGTCCAAAATGGGAAAAGAGAAAATATGTAAGTTAGAGAAGACATCATAGATTAAGAAGTCAAACCAGTGAAGATGTGGCAAATATTAATAGAAAGATTTTTAGCAGTCTATGATTTAACAAAATCTTTTTGATCAAATACTAACAAGGAATAGTAATATGTGGATGGAGATCTTTTTAGATGACTGTCTCTCTCTCTCTCATTATCAGGTACACTTTATTATTTGACATATGTGGTTGCTGTTTACCAGTCAGTTAAGAAGTTGAGCTATAATTCTCTTTCAAACCAAATGTGAATCTTATTTTTATAAATTTTATTGTGTTGGCAATCTGATTTGTATTTTTAAAGTTCAAAAAATATTCTTGTTTTATTTGAAAGGCATTTATAGAACGTCTCTGCTTGTCTGAAAATGTATCCCCTTTCCTGTCACTTGGCTTAATTCTCCACATATGTTTTCTCACTTAAACTTTGCCTCATTTGGCTGTGGTTTTTTTATGTAGCCTTTGAAATCGTCTCTAATGGAAAAATGCAGCTGTGAGCAAGATTTCCTAAAATGTACATGGAATTAATTTTCCAGGCATTTCATACAAAGGCCCTGATGTATCTAAAGGAGAGATTTTTGCCAAAAGGAGTTTTAATGTAACTAAATGAAAGAGGGGAAGTGTCCAGAAAAGAGGTTAAAGGAAGTGAGCAAAGCTCTAATGCCCCAAAGAGAGAAGACAGGGGAGAAAGAGAAGAGAAGACAAAGATAAAAGAATGTGATTAACGGAGCGCACATTCTGTGGGAGGCGAGAAGAAAAAGGAAGAAGAGCGGAAGGAAAGTGGGCGTCGGAGGGGTGGGGAATCTTGTTGAGAGAAAGAAAATTTTATCTAGTACTCTCTATTAAAGCATTTGCTTAAACCAATCAATAGCCCAACTCTGCAGCAAAAACATTATTTTATATCAGATCAGCAAATTTCTCAGCCTCTGAATTAAACTAATTGTAGTAAAAGGGCACAGTATTCTAAAGCAGCAATGATTTGAGTGCTATAGTCAAGAACTTGCTTCATAAACAACCTCTCTGGCTTCATGTTGTGCTTTTATTGACACTCTATAAAGTAAAAGCTTGAAACTACAATGTTTGAATGTACTAATGAACAGACAGTGAGCTTTTCATGCCCAGGGGCTTATAAAAATACAGAATTGTGTGGTTGACTTCAGCTACATAAACAACAGACATAAAGATTCTATTTTGTTGATTCTTTCTATCTCAGTTTTTCACCTCTTATTTATTTGAAGCTCTCAAGACAGATGAGAAAAATCTAAAATCACGGAAGAAGAAAAGTATATTTTTAATATGCATGAGAGAATTCAGTGATGTATTTTCCAGGATTGCTCCCAGGGAGAACATAAACTTCAAGTGCATGTGTAACACATTTTCCATAGTATAAAATATTTAACATATTAATATAATACAAAGATGTTAATAATTTGTAACCATGTGGGACTATAGGGTTCATTTTACAAGTTTATAATTATTTTACATATACTTTGCTGACATAGATGGTTTTATAAATGACCAAATTAGCACAATTTCTTAGGTGCAGTATAAGTAAAGAAATTATGTGAATGAATACTATATAATAGCTCCATAAAGGACTATTTCAATGTTGAAGGATTTTTCACATGGAACAGAGAATAAAGAGAATAGTGTGACACAGCCTATTTAATGTTAGACAAACACCAAAAACTACAGTTCCCAAATATTCCGTCATTAAAAGAAAGCATCATAAAAGCTTGAAAGAAAGTGAGAAAAAGCTTTAAAATTTAACTAAAATACAGCAGTATATTAATGTCAAATGTAAAACTGTGATTCTATTATGTATGCATAGCAGTTGATATATATTTTTAATACTCTAATTAAATTACCATAAAATGTAAAAATCTATCACTATGTACAGTCTGAAAAAATTTAGAGATTCTAAAATTAGTTTGGTGATTTCATATGAAATAAACAGGTTGAAAACATATTTTCTCTCTTCTTGTCTGTTGCCATGTTTTTTCTGAAACGGCCATGCAGTTATTTCTCTTGGGGTGTGCGTGCGTGCGTTGTTCTTGTGTATTTGACTAGTGTCTAGTTTTGTTTCGTTGTTTGCTTTGAAAACTGTAATTTTTCTGTGACAAAGTGATGTGTAAATCTGATCAAAATGTGTGAAACATCCATGGTCATGACCGAACCTCGAGAAGAATAGCATCTGATGCTACAGGAAAAATTTGAACTCTAACCTTTTAGAAAAACTCAAGGCATTAGACACTACGTAGAGTCCTTTTCAATTTTCATTTTTACTTGGTAGAGAGTCAGAACAAGGGAAGTCTCTTCAGGCCGCTGTTGGGATTCTTCCTTCCAGGTTTATTGAGCTATAATTGACATGGGGGACTTCCCAAGAGGCACAGTGGTGAAGAATCCACCTGCCAATACAGGAGATACAAGAGACGCAGGTTCCATCCCTGGGTCGGGAACCTCCCCTGGAGTAGGAAATGGTAACCCATTCCAGTATTCTTGCTTGGAAAATTCCATGGACAGAAGAGACTGGTGGGCTACAGTCTATGTGGTCACAGAGAGTCAGACACGACTGAGTGATTGAGCAGAGCAGCTCACAATTCACATATAACACTGTATTAGTTTAAAGTGGCCACTGTCGTTTATGGCTCTTGAAATCATAGAACTGATTTACCAGACACTGAATATCTTGAGACAGTGTGAAAAAAAAAAAAACAAAAAAAACAGAAGAAACTCTTGATTGAAAGACTGGACATAGGACTTTTATTCTATTTTTTCCATATTGGTTAATTAGTTATTTTAGGAAAAGTGAGAATAGGAGGATGTTCTTTCCCCTTAAAAAATAGTGCATGTATTAAGAAAAAAGAAAAAACAAAGAACTGTGCTCTTATTAGAACTGTATTTAGTTTTCCCTAGCCAGTGGCAAGATGGATGATAATAAAATGTACTTTTTAATTGGAAAAAGAAAATATCTAATATTAAAACAATATTTGAATTCCTACAACAGTGGGCTCCCCTCTGAGCACCCCCCGAATTTCTCTGCTTGGTACTTGCCAAGTGGCTTGGTAGGCACTTCATTCATTCACTCATTTAACTTCAAGTCCTCACACTGGTCTGCAAGCGCTCACGTGGTCTGCCCCTCCCTTACGCCCTGACCTCCGCTCTCCCTGCTCGCGTAGTCTTGGCCCACGGGGCTTCTTGCTGTTGCTCTAACAGGCCAGCCACATGCCTGACTTGCGCCCTTTGGTCTCGCTCTGGTCTCTTCCTGGGATTCGTCTCTCTCACATATTTCCTAGGCTCGTCTTCTCGCTTCCTTCAAGTCCTTGGTCAAATGCCACTTTCTCAGGGGTGCCTCTCTTGGCACCTTAATGAATACACCTGACTGCCTTCTCTTATTGCGTTTCTTATTGATAGTCTCTCTTTCCTTTTCTTGTATATAAAGTGAAATTTCCTTCCATGAAAATGGGATTTATGTCTAGAACCATGTCTGTCTCCTCGAAGGCATGCAAATATTTGTAGAATGCTAGCAGTTAGCAAATAGGTATTGAGCACCCACTCTGTCAAGGACTTGGTGCTTTTCTTGTTGCTTGGTCACTCCGTTGTGTCTCTCTCTTGCGACCCCATGGACTGCAGCAGCCAGGCTTCCCTGTACTTCCCTATCTTCCAGAGTTTGCTCAAACTCATGTCCACTGAGTTAATGATGCCATCCAACCATCTCATCCTCTGTCACTGCTCTTTTCCTCCTGCCCTCAATCTTTCCCAGCATCAGGGTCTTTTCCAAGAAGTCGGTTCTTCGCATGAGGTGGCCAAAGTATTGGAATTTCAGCTTCAGCATCAGTCCTTCCAATGAATAGTCAGGGTTGATTTCCTTTAGGATGGACTGGTTTGATTTCATTGCTGCCCAAAGGACTCTGAAGAGTCTTCTCCAGCATCACAGTTCAAAAGCCCTGGGAATAAAATGAACAACAAGACACAGTCTCTAAGCCACAGAAGTTCATGTGGTGTGATTCCCAGGACATCCAGCATGGATGCTGATTTAGTAGATCTTGAGTGGTGTCTGGGGCTGCTGCTGCTAAGTCGCTTCAGTCACGTCCGACTCTGTGCGACCCCATAGACGACAGCCCACCAAGCTCCCCCGTCCCTGGGATTCTCCAGGCAAGAACACTGGAGTGGGTTGCCACTTCCTTCTCCAATGCATGAGAGTGAAAAGTGAAAGTGAAGTCGCTCAGTCGTATCCGACTCTTCGTGACCCCATGGACTGCAGCCTACCAGGCTGCTCCGCCCGTGGGATCTTCCAGGCAAGAGTACTGGAGTGGGGTGCCATTGCCTTCTCTGTGAGTGGAGTCTAGACATTTGCAAATCAGCCAGATGCCCCAGTGGTTTCAGATGAATCCTGCTCTCACTGTGTCCTCCTGGGAGCTGTGTAGCTGTCTTGTCATTGGCTCTTCTCTGCTTCATATGATGCCTGAAACATACTGGGTGTTGAATAATTTTCCTTCAGTGATGAAAGGAACACTGTGATAAGTAAGATGTAATTTTCTGCCTTCCAAAAACTCAGATGAAATTCCTACCTGGGAATTGCCTTTTTTTTCCCCCCAAGATCACTTCTAATTTGATGAGAAATGAATGCTTTACACACAAAACAGTGAAATGATAAAAAAGAAATAAGTGAATATGGAAATTCAGAGGAGGGAACACACCAAAAACATTCCACTAAGATTTCCACTTCTCTGATCTTGAAAGCCATATTTTCAAATTGATAACAATTTTATCTTTAGATATTATTCTCAAAGTTAATAAATTTAGTGCTTAGTATATGTGGGAAAATGATGATTTTGGGGGGATAGCATTTCACATTTGTGAAGGGAGTGGGGCAGTGCTGGTGATGTTACAAATGCAAGTGGCCAATGGACAGGCTATTAGTAGCAGATTCACAGATACTCATGTATTCTTGACCGGACTCACATCTCTAAGAGAAAACTGTGCAGGTGGGACTCATCTTGATTGACAACAAATGCTTGAATTGCCACCAAGTGAGAACTCAAATTTTCCCTCTTATCATTGACACCTGGCCAGAAACTGCATTGATTGTCTCCAAAGGCTTGGAAAGGGAAAGCTTTCACGCACCACAATAAAGTTTTACTATAATACAACTTGTCATAGCATATAATTGAGAGGAAATCTTGTGTTTATTATTGGAAATAATGGAAAAACCTTATACAGCACAAATACATTTATCATATGGTAGGTGAACATAATATGCTACTCAAAACCAAGGTCCCACAAGAATAACCTTATAAGCTAGTCTCTAAAACATATAACTATCGTTCAGACAAAACTTTAAAATAGATAAAACTTAATTTTGGTGGACTCAAGTCTATTCTTTTTTTTTTTCCTTTTTTTCTTTTTATTTGTTTATTTATTTATTTTTTTGTATTAGTTGGAGGCTAATTACTTCACAACATTTCAGTGGGTTTTGTCATACATTGATATGAATCAGCCATAGATTTACACGTATTTTGTTGGCCAAAAAGATCGTTCAGGTTTTTGACTAAGCTGTTATGGAAAAACTCAAACAAACTTTTTGGCCAACCGAATATATCCTTATCTGTACACTTTTCCTGCTTTAGACATCTAGTACTCTTATCTTTCTCTCCTTTTCTTATAACAAACCATTATTTTTTTTTTTTTCTGGAAAGAGAAAAATCAATAAATTCTGTGAATGTGCATTTGTCAGTGAGTTGCTTAACCAAAGCACAACTTACCACAAGTGTATTGCCTGTTTGTATATGTGTGTGTGTGAGTTGCTCAGTCATTCCAACTCTTCGTGACCCCAAGGACTGTAGCCTGCCAGACTCCTGTGTCCATGGAATTCTCCAGGCAATAATACTGGAGTGGGTAGCCATTCCCTTCGCCAGGATCTTCCTGACCCAGGGATTGAACCCAGGTCTCCCACATTGTAGGCAGATTCTTTACCTTCTGATCTACCAGGAAAGCCCATGTATTGCATGGTAGAGTGAATTCAGAATGTGTCCCCCAAGTTGAATGAATTTCAATATCAGAGATTGAGAACAACATAAGTTTTTTACAGTATGGAGGAGTTGGTCAGGCTCTGTAATGGACAGTTGATATGTGATATTCAATTTAATCATCATCAAGAATCCTACAAGGTAGTTGACAGTATGCCCTTTTTAGAGATGAGAAAACTGAGAGCTAACAAAGTTAATTTACTTGCCAAAATTCATGGGATTCAACCCAAATCTTTCTGACTTAGAAGCTTACAAGTTCCTGCCTTCCCTAATCCCACATGGCCATAGAGATATAGAGATGTGGGTAGCATATCTTGATGGGTACTGGGAAGGAAAGCAAGAATTAAATAGGAGTGGGGAAATAGTGAAATACATTACTTGACTGTGTACATCATGATCTAAAGTTGTGAGGACTAAGTTATCAGATCACTTGGAAATACTATTTAGCAGTACACAGGCATATGTTACTGATACTACAGATGGATCTCTTTGTGAAAGAAGCTGGACCACAAAGGCTACATTCTGTATAATTACATGTACATTTCATTCTTTACTAAAGGTAAAACTATGGTGGTTACTAGGGGTTCAGGGTGGGAAGGGACAACAAGGATATCATGAAGAAACTTTGGGGTTGATGGGTCAAAACTCATTGAGAAGTACACCCCAAAGGGTGAATTTTACTGTATGTTAAGTTGAAAATAAGCACAAATTTTAAAAAAGGAGAATATCTCTTTTTGGGGGATAATGCTTTTTCATACTCACTTTCTAGACAATAAAAGTAGACTAGAAAAATCTTGAAACGTTTTGTATTTTAAGAAACAGTCTCATGGTTTTGCCACAGAGTACCACCTGAACTAATTTTCACTGGATTTATTTTAAAAGCTTAATAAGCACTGGAGTCTGAAGAAAAACATTTCCAGCTTTATTATTTTTTATGTTGTGCCAAATCTTGCTTCCACGTGTGTGTGCGTGAGTGTGTGCCTTTGTGTGCACGTGTGTTTTAAGATCACTTGTTTTCTTAACAAGTACCTTTTGAAGAGAAAAACACTCAGTTCCATTAATGGATTCTCCCCTTCCCTCAGCTTGTTAAACTTGATGGAGATGAATGAGTCCAAATGCAGGTGGCCACACACATAAAAAAAAAGAATAAATCTTGAGGTCAATCCCCACCTGGGGTTGGCTTGCCCTTTATTCAAAATTACAGGCAGAAAACACTTAGGTGATCTCATGCTTATAAATGTGAGCTGGCGTTCTCTAACACAGGTGTTAAAAAGGAACTCAGACAACCAGTGAGCTGCTGAGACCACATCTGTCCCCTTTGGTGGACAACTGTCTGAGTATATACTGAAACACTCAGGATTTTTTTTTTTGCAATAACTTTCCTGAGATGATGAATGTACAAACCACATGTAGAATTTTGAGTTCTAATAAACCTAGTGAAACAGCCATTCACATCCAGGAAATGGAGCCTTCCTTCATCTTTACAGTTCCCAGTGCCTTGCATAGTTCTTGGCAATTATTGGATGTCCAGTAAACAATTGACAAGGGGATAAAATAAAACTTTATAGGTCTACTACATGACTTCTCATGGATGTATCACTTTTTTGTGTGTACCCTCTGTAGTCTGGAAATAATGTTTTATGGATATTGCATCATAAGACATTGAGAATCAAAAGTAAATTAGTTACTAATATAAAAGTACACTGAATTAACATAGAGGTTTTAAATATGATATTGAACCTGTGGTGAAAATTCTAACATTATAACTGATTCAATTCTGGATTGTCTTATTCTCTGAGTCCTTCATTTTATTTAAATGAATTTTTAAAAATTTTCAAAAAGATGCCTTTACTTTGGATCTCAATGCATCCAACAGGTGAATCTGACAGGAGTTATTTACTTAACCATAATGTGTTTCAAAGAAAATGAACCAAGACACCACCAGATCTCAGGCTTCTTGTTCCACAGCATTCAAACGTTGCTGGGTAAAAAAATCTTTGTTTCAACTTGGGTGGGAGGTAGAGAGAGGGACTAAAAAGAAGCAGGCTAAGAATAATAACTTAATTATTTATAGATGTCTATGTCTAAGCACTTCTTCTTGAGGTGACTATTTCTCCACATCCTCATCCATCCACTGTCTATCCACCACTTGACTTTTTCCTTTTGAGGATAAGTTAGCTGATTGCTTGAAATATCCCCAGTGCTACAGGCTTAAAAATAAAAGAAAAACCATCGTGTACCTTGGGATGAATCCACTTCAGAGCGGGATGGTTGCCTTGACCATAGACATGGCTTATGATGGTCCTTGTCCCGCACAGGCCGGGGAAGTTCGCAGAAAGAACCTGACTAGAGCTCCCAGCTTTGTCATTAAACGTCTACGTTGTGTTGCGTTTCCTCTGCGTTCTCACTAGGATGTGGGGGATGCTTTGCACAAGGAAGGCTCTGACTCTCCTGTTAGATCTCCCTGGTCCCGGAGCATGTTTTGTTTCCAATTCCTTGGGGCTTCCACGGTGACTCCATGGTAGAAGAATCTGCCTGCCAATGCAAGAGATGCAAGAGATGTGGGTTCAGTCCCTGGGTTGGGAAAATCCCCTGGAGAAGGAAATGGCAACCTGCTCTAGTATCCTTGCCTAGAAAATTCCATGGACAGAGGAGTCTATTGGGCTACAGTCCATGGGGTCGCAAAGAGTCAGACACGATTGAGCACGCACACATCATCATCACCTGTTTGCAGCACAGGGTCAAAACAGACTAAAATAATACTCAGAAAAGCAGGAGATGAGTAAGAAGTCTAGGAAAGAAAAAAGGGGTAATTTCCATAGTCATTATATGTGTTTAAAACAGGGGAAAAAACCATTACAGTCCTTTAAAACTTGGAATCCTATAAATTAGAAACTCTCACCCCATGCTCAATGCCCAATGAAGAGTAGGGCCCTCAATACACGTTTGTTGAATGAATAAAGCCAGTCCTGAATTACCCAGTAGCCAATTTTGACGACTGTGGGGTTTGTGGATATTTTCTTCTCTTAGTTGCCAATTTATAGATATTATTCTACCATCTATTGCCTTTCATTGAGTCTAAAAGAAACACAATATTAACATAAATCCAATTTGGGAAACTAATAAAAAGTGTAGTTCTTTCACGTTGCTTCTCAATTTTTTTGTAGGGGAGAGGCGAGTAACATATAGATAATTCAGAATTTTTCTTTGTTTTAATTTTTAGAAATATTACCTTAAGTATGCTTAATATGGTCTGGTATACAAAGAGGAGTAAGCCATGGCCTCATTCTGTTGAGATGAATAATCTGATATTTGCTGGACACAAAAGTTTGATGGCCATTTCTGCCAAACTATCATGTTTATAAATCTCTTTTCTAGATTTCTGTTCCTCTAACGAGATGCAATTTGGGACTATTAACTGGACTTCCCAGCATGCATGTTTAGGTCAGAGTGATTTTTTAGTATGATATTACTCCTTTTTAGTTAACAACTTCCAAGTCATCCTTAGTGTCCTTCAAACCCCCAAGCTTTCAGAGTAAACTCTAGAGTAGATACCTCCCAGCCTCTTAAGGAGCCCCTATGTTGGTATTAACCAAAATGTATTATTTATTTATCTACATTTCCAGATATTATCTTGTTAAAGGAAGGAGGTACATATTTTACCTTGGCATTTACAGCTTCTTACTGGCATTTAGTACTCTTGCCTAGAGAACTCCATAGATGGAGGAGCCTGGTGGGCTACCGTCCATGGAGTTGCAAAGAGTCGGACACGACTGAGCGACTTCACTTTCTTTTTCTTTCACTAGCAGGTAGAAGGTACTTAATGAATGTGTGTTGAATGAAAGATTTGCTGTCGCTGACATCTAGTTGCTAAGTCATGTCCAGCTCTTGTGACCCCATGGACTGTAGCCTAACAGGTTCCTCCACCCAAGGGAACTCCCAGGCAAGAACACTGGAGTGGGTTATAATTTCCTTTTCCAGATGATCTTTTCAACCCAGGGATCAAACCTGTGTCTCCTGCTTGGCAGGTAGATTCTTTACCACTGACCCACCAGGAAAGCCCAGAAGGAAAGATGGAATTAATTTTAACACACATAATACATTGTAGAGGGCTTTCCTGGTGGCTTAGATGGTAAAGAATCTGCCTGCCATGTAGGAGACCTGGATTTGATCCCTGGGTCAGGAAGATCCCCTGTAGAAGGGAATGGCTATCCACTCCAGTATTCTTGCCTGGAGAATTCCATGGACAGAGGAAAGAGTCAGCCAAAGTATAGCTCTGTTGATGGAAGCTAGTAAAATTGGTACAGATAGATGGTAATGGATGAGGCAGAAGTATTTTTGTTTTGGCAGACTTTTTGGAAAATACTTGCTAAGGATATAAGATACTTTCAGAAGACTGTCTTACACACTGATTTGAAATATCAGTCAGTGGGGAATAGACTAATAGTCTGTGGTTAGGCTGAGAATGTTCACAGCCCATTATAAATGCATTGTAAGGCACATGTTCTGTTTATTTTCCCATAAAGTAAATCCTAGCAGTTTTGATGGCAAGAGTATTACAGGCAACACCTAAGTAGGCTAACTCAGATACTTAGAGCTATTGACAATAGCTGACAATAGCATAGTTACACTTAATTGTCATAAGAACATGCTGCTGCTGCTGCTGCTGCTGCTGAGTCGCTTCAGTCGTGTCCGACCCTGTGAGACCCCATAGACGGCAGCCCACCAGGCTCCCCCGTCCCTGGGATTCACCAGGCAAGAACACTGGAGTGGGTTGCCATTTCCTTCTCCAATGCATGAAAGTGAAAAGTGAAAGTGAAGTCGCTCAGTCGTGTCCAACTCTTAGCAACCCCATGGACTGCAGCCTACCAGGCTCCTCCATCCATGGGATTTTCCAGGCAAGAGTACTGCAGTGGGGTGCCATTGCCTTCTCCAATACATGCCACCAAAATAATATCTACTCTTATGGAGACTTCTTAACTGTATTTGGACAGGTTTAGTTGATACAAAATAAAATATATCTTTAAAATACAACATATTTTAAAATTTTTAGTTTTATGCTAAAGAACAAATCAAGAAAATAGAATGTTACATAAGAATATGACTTGTTACTTAAATTGAACTTTTTTGCAAGTGCTTGATTTATTAAAATTTATTAACTTGTTACTGGATGACTATTTACACTATCATTATATTTGTGTAATTAAAAGTTCAAAGTGCAAATTTTTAGAAGGACACACATAACATTGAACAAACTTCTTTTTATCTTTCAGAAACTTGGAGAAAACTTATAGTTGTTTGCAAGATAGTTGTGAGACCAGCAGCTAGTTTTTTACTTATTCTGGATTTTTAATAGAGATTTGGAGCAGAGTACTTTTACCAACAAGAAACAAGATTAATTCACTGAAGCTTACAAGACAAAGCAAAACAAAAAAGCAAATGGAAAGAGTTATATTCGAATGCCTCAATTCAAGTGTCACTAAGAACCCGTCATTTATTCTAAAGCAATGGATGGAATAATTTCAAAGTTTGCTATCTTTTAGCCATTTGTTTGATTTTTTGCAGAAGAAAAACTTCAGAATATTTTGTCAAATATAACAGAAATTTAGGACGAATACTTGGGTGAAGATATTTAGTAGACAATTTTTAACTCTGAAGACATTCGAAAGCTGCTAGGAGAAACAAAGACAATTTTGAAATTTCTAGATTTACAGTGAATTGGGATTTTTATGAATCTCTGTCAAACTTCCTATCTTCCATCCATCACTATCCATTGTTTCGAAGTCTTGTTAGTTCAGCACAATCTTTCCAGAAACGGGAAAGATGCCCAAGAAAGACTCCTTCATTTTAATTTTATTATCTTTGGTATGGACATTTCCTTTGACTTTGCATGTATGTTCATCGTGTGAAACAGTGAGAGTGTTCTTGGCAGGAACAAATTACAAAAACAATTACCAAAGGAAGGAATTGCAGATCTGGCCTGAGATCTCTGACTCCCTTAAGAAGAAGGAGGCATGTCTCTAGGGGTAAGAAAAGAAGACTAGTCTAGGCTCCCTGTCAGATGGACCTCCAGGTATTAAAAAATTAATGATAGCTGCTAGGAGAAAGAGGGATGATCTGCAGGATGTCTCTGGCTGACGGATCACTTATAATAAATAAACCCGTAGTCTTTGAGGCTTGACTCCCTAGAGAATCTCCCCTAAGCTCTATACCAGCAGGGGGCTTCCCAGGTGGCACTAATGGGGAAGAACCTGTCTGCCAACGCAGCGGAGGTGAGAGACCCAGTTTGAACCCCTGGGTCGGGAAGATGCCCTGGAGGAGGGCATGGCAACCTAGTCCAGCATGCTTGCCTGGAGAATCCCATGGACAGAGGGGCCTGGTGGGCGACAGTCCGTGGGGTCACAAAGAGTCCGACGTTACTGAAGCGACTCAGCAGGTGCGCACACAGGCCAGCAGCCGCCAGCCTCTCTGGCACCAGGGCAGGTGTTACAGAAGACGAGTTTTCCACCGACGGGGGCACGGGAGGAGAGGCGGAGGGGGTGGTTTCAGAGGTTCCCGGGCGTTACATTTGTTATGCCTCGGTGATCTGACGGGAGGCGGAGGTCAGGCGGTGATGCAAGCCGTGCGGAGAGGCTGTAAATGCAGAAGAGGCTTCCTCTGCTGACCGGCTGCTCACCTCCCGCTGGCCTGGTTCCTCACAGGCCACTGACCAACAGCGGGCCGTGGCCTGGGGGTTGGGGACCCCTGTTATGTACCGTATTCTGAAGTATACCGTGAAAATATTTCATAAGTTGAATGTCCTGTGCAGTGTGAGGAATACCCCGGCCTGAATCCTGAAGACCTCTCTTTTTCTCCTTCTCCTCCTCCTCCTTCTTCTGGCTTTGCTGTGGGGCTTGTGGAACCTCAGCTCCCTGACCACTAGGTCAGCGGGGGATTTCCTTTCTCTTGTCCTCGTGTCCATAAAAAAGATGGACTCGTGGAGACGTGTGACAGGCTCCAGACCCCTGGGCTCCGCGTGTCTTGATTGTCTTTATCCTTAAACTTTGCTTAGTGGCATGTGTACTAAGTCACTTCAGTCATGTTCAACTCCTTGTGACCCCACTGACCTTAGCCTAGCAGGCTTCCCTGTCGGTGGGATTCTCTAGGTAAGAATGGGTTGCCATTCTCTCCCTCAGGGGATCTTCCCCACCCAGGGATGGAGTTCAGGTCTCTGATGTCTCATGCATTGCAGGCAAGTTCTTTACCACTAGCACCACCTGGGAACTCAGTCAAGTTTGCAATTGGGTAAAATTTCTGACTCTCGGGAGTGGGATTGACAATTCATCCTTTGCATTAATTAGTTCAGCTATCGAAAATAATTACAACTTAAAAAAAAATCCATTACCACTTTTTTGATGTGATTTTCCAGAAGATGATCTTCTGAGACAAATAGGAAATTATTTTCCTCTTAGAAGGAATAATCTTTTTAATTTTAATAAAATGTTCCTTCAAAATTGGGTTGTAATTTGAGAGTAATGTTAACAACTCCAAAAGTTGCATTTGTTTGTAGATGATATCTTCTTTAGGACCACAGAAGGGAAGATGTGTAGCTAAAAATATTATACATCCAAAAAATGATGTAATGTGTCTCTCCACTTTCCCTCTATTTATATTTCTATGTGATAGGTTTTAGCAACAATTTTTTGAGTCTCAGCACTATTACTGATTTCCTCCATTTCTCTAAGTAGCAGAAATGTCCATATGTTTCAAGCTCAAGGATCTGAGGTGTGAATTTCCACTTTTTTTTTCTATTCTTACTTCTTTTTTTTCCCATTTATTTTTATTAGTTGGAGGCTAATTACTTTACAATATTGTAGTGCTTTTTGTCATACACTGATGTGAATCAGCCATGGATTTACATGTATTCCCCATCCCGATCCCCCCTCCCACCTCCCTCTCCACCCGATTCCTCTGGGTTTTAAAGCTAGCTGTAAAGCAGGATGTTCCAACTTTTGTCTCAGTATTTACAAACAATGTGCAGTAAAAAAGAAAGTGAATAAATCTGTAATTTTGAATAAATCAAATTTTCCACTTTTTTGCCATTTGATAGAAATTTATAAAACCATGAAGTTGTTATGTGTCATCCACTTCCTTTGCTCTTTTGTCCTTTTCATTGATCTGGAAAGGTTCATCTTTAATATGAAGAGGTTCACTCCTGCTCTTAAACAAATTAACTCTCAAATCATCTGGAATCAGTACTAGAGAATTACCAATATCAGAATAAATTAAAATATTGTTAATTATCTCTTCTGTATCAAATGATGGTCTTGGTCTTCACTAGTCTTACTATCTCTGTCTCTCTCTATATACATATAAGATTTTGATTCTTACAAACATTTTCTTTCTCATTCTCATTGTTAGTGCTTATAGATGATTCATTGTCTTCTTTTAAGTTTGTTCTATCTGAATCTTGTATTGTTTTTACACAGTTACTTTAGATACGTATGTTTGCATTTCTGGGACTTCCCTGGTGGTCCAGTGGTTAAGACTCTGCACTTCCAATGGAGAGGGTATGGGGTTGAGCCGTGGCTGGGGGAGTAAGATTCCACAGGTTTCGAGATGTGGCTAAAGCCATTTTGCATTTCTACCGAATTTCTGTTAACTTCACATGATGTCCAAGTAGCAAATAATGTTGCAGCCATGAATAGTATTCTCACCGGTGTTCAGAGAAATACTAAGCCATTAATTCCAAGTCCTAATTTGACCCCATGAATAACCATTCTTGGAGTCTTCGAAGAAATCATTCTGGTGTCACAATTTCTTCAGGCATGTCATTATTTGGCACTTTGAGGAAAAATTACTTATTCTTTTTAGTCTCACCTCATTACTGGAAAGTGCTGCAAATGAAGGTGTAAGATGGGAAAGACTTTCCCAGACAAGGTGGGAAGTTCATTATGAAGCACAGACACAATTTGAAAAGTTAATCCCAACCTTGGAAGTACTGTGATCTAACGGGAGATGTGCATCCAAGAAGATAAGCTTTTATTTTGCTCGCCGATGAGTGGGATTTTCCTTTTCGGTTATTTATTTATTTTTTTCTTGTTTAAAGTTTTAGGTGAAGCTCATCAGACTCAAATCTGCAAACATGTGAAATCAGACACAAACAATGTACAATAAAATACCAAGCTTTAGAGTAGTTTCAGGAAGATCACCACCCAGACATTAAGTCATCACCTATGTAACAGTGTGTATGAAAATGTGTTCAGTTCAGATCAGTCTCTCAGTCATGTCTGACTCTTTGCCACCCCATGGACTGCAGCACGCCAGGCTTCCCTGTTCATCACCAACTCCCGGAGCGTACCCAAACTCATGTTGATCGAGACGATGATGACATCCAGCCATCTCATCTTCTGTTGTCCCCTTCTCCTGTCTTCAATCTTTCCCAGCATGAGGGTCTTTTCAAACGAGTCATTTCTTCCCATCAGGTGGCCAAAATATTGGAGTTTCAGCTTCAGCATCAGTCCTTTGAATGAATATTCAAGACTGATTTCCTTTAGGATGGACTGGTTGGGTCTCCTTGCAGTCCAAGGGACTCTCAAGAGTCTTCTCCAACACCACAGTTCAAAAGCAACAATTCTTCAGTGCTCAGCTTTCTTTATACTCCAACTCTCACATCCATACATGACTACTGGAAAAACTATAGCTTTGACTAGATAGACTTTTGTCAGCAAAGTAATGTCTCTGCTTTTCAACTGTCTAGGTTGGTCATAATTCTTTTTCTGGGAGCAAATGTCTTTTAATTTTATGGCTGCATTCACCATCTGCAGTGACCTTGGAGCCTCCAAAAATAAAGTCTCTCACTGTTTCCACTGTTTCCCCATCTGTTTGCCATATATGATGGGACCAGATGCCATGATCTTAGTTTTCTGAATGGTGAATTTTAGCTAACTTTTTCACTCTCCTCTTTCACTTTCATCAAGAGGCTCTTTAGTTCTTCTTTGCTCTCTGCCATAATGGTGGTATCATCTGCACATCTGAGGTTATTGATGTTTCTCCCAGAAAACTTGATTCCAGCTTGTACTTCATCCAGTCCAACATTTCTCATGATGTACTCTGCATATAAGTTACATAAGGAGGGTGACCATACACAGCCTTGATGTACTCTTTTCCTGACTTGGAACCAGTCTGTTGTTCCATGTCCAGTTCTAACTGGTGCTTCTTGACCTGTATATAGAATTCTCAGGAGGCAGGTCAGGTGGTCTGGTATTCCCATCTCTTTCAGAAGTTTCCACAATGTGTTGTGATCCACACACTCAAAGGCTTTGGCGTAGTCAATAGTGCAGAAGTAGATGTTTTTCTGGAACTCTCTTGCTTTTTCTATGATCCAGCGGATGTTGGCAATTTGATCTCTGGTTCCTCTGCCTTTTCTAAATCCAGCTTGAACATCTGGAAGTTCACAGTTCATGTATTGCTGAAGCCTGACTTGGAGAATTTTGAGCATTATTCTGCTAGCATGTGAGATGAGTACAATTATGCAGGAGTCTGAACATTCTTTGGCATTGCATTGCCTTTCTTAGGGATTGGAATGAAAACTGACCTTTTCCAGTCCAGTGGCCACTGCTGAGTTTTCTAAATTTGCTGGCATATTGAGTGCAGCACTTTCACAGCATCATCTTTTAGGATTTGAAATAGCTCAACTGGAATTCTATCACCTTCACTAGTTTTGTTCATAGTGATGCTTCCTGAGGCCCACTTGACTTTCCATTCCAGAATGTCTTGCTCTAGGTGAGTGATCACACCATCATGGTTATCTGGGTCATGAAGATCTTTTTTGTATAGTTCTTCTGTGTATTCTTGCCACCTCTTCTTAATATCTTCTGCTTCTGTTAGATTCATACCGTTTCTGTCCTTTATTGGGCCCATCTTTGCATGAAATATTCCCTTGGTATCTCTAATTTTCTTGAAGAGATCTCTAGTCTTTCCCATTCTATTGTTTTCTTCTATTTCTTTGCATTGATTGCTGAGGAAGGCTTTCTTATCTCTCCTGGCTATTCTTTGGAACTCTGCATTTGGATGGGTATATCTTTCCTTTTCTCCTTTGCCTTTCACTTCTCTTCTTTTCACAGCTATTTGTAAGGCCTCCTCAGACAACCATTTTGTCTTTTTGCATTTATTTTTCTTGGTAATGGGCTTGATCACTGCCTCCTGTACAGTGTCACAAACCTCTGTCCAAAGCTCTTCAGGCACATTGTCTATCAGATCCAACCCCTTGAATCTATTTGTCACTTCCACTGTATAATCGTAAGGGATTTGATTTAGGTCATACTTGAATGGTCTAGCAGTTTTCCCCACTTTCTTCAATTTCAGTCTGAATTTGGCAATAAGGAGTTCATGATCTGAGCTATAGTCAGCTTTCAATCTTGTTTTTACTGACTGTATAGAGCTTCTCCATCTCTGGCTGCAAAAAAATATAATCAATCTGATTTCGGTGTCGACCATCTGGTGATGTCCATGTGTAGAGTCTTCTCTTGTGTTGTTGGAAGAGGGTGTTTGCTATGACCAGTGTGTTCTGTTGGCAAAACTCTGTTAGCCTTTGCCCTGCTTCATTCCATACTCCAAGGCCAAATTTGTCTGTTACTCCAGGTGTTTCTTGACTTCCTACTTTTGCATTCCAGTCCCCTATAATGAAAAGGACATCGTTTTTGGGTGTTAGTTCTAGAAGGTCTTGTAGGATTTCATAGAACCATTCAACTTCAGCTTCTTCAGCATTACTGGTCAGGGCATAGACTTGGATTACTATGATATTGAATGGTTTGCCTTGGAAACAAACAGAGACCATTCTGTCGTTTTTGAGATTGCACCCAAGTACTGCATTCTGGACTCCTTTGTTGACTATCATGGCCACTCCATTTCTTCTAAGAGATTCCTGCCCACAGTAGTAGATATAATGGTCATCTGAGTATTTACATAGAAAAATAAATCAAATTTGAAGAATAATACCAGGAGAAGTGATTAAAAAATGATGCTTTTTCACTGTCAGGAGAAATTTATTTTATTTTTTAATAGTTATTTATTTAGTTATTTTTGGCTGCGCTGGGTCTTGGTTGCTGCAAGGGCTTTATCTAGTTGAGGTGAGTGGGAGCTACTCTCTAGTTGTGATGCACAAGCTCATGACTTCTGATCACAGAGTGTGGGCTCAGTAGTTGTGGCACTCAGGATCTGTTGTTCCATGGTATTCGGGATCTCCCCAGATCAGGGATTGAACCTGTGTCCCCAGCGATGGCGGGGAGATTCTTAACCACTAGACCACCAGGGAAGTCCTATCAAGAGAAATTTAAAAATCAGTGATTGAACACCTCAATTGTTTTCACTAAAATCTGGAAACTCATTCAATGGATCAGACAAGTGGAGGTTCATATCTTTCAGCTATTTTCTCTGATTTTTGCTGAAAGAAAGGTCCAGGAGATTTTACTAAGTATTGTATAAATTTTCAATGAATGTTGACATGAAGGTAGTGGGAAATTTCAAGTGTGGAGATAGTTTAAAGCTGATAGAAGAAATAAAAAATGGGTAAACTTGAAATTTATGAGACATATAGTGAATATGATTTTTTGTGAATTGATGCCAAATTTCTCATGATAGCTAGGTAATACAGCAGATGTGGAAGAAATGTAGGAACTGGGTTCAGTCCTCGCTCCTAAAGGCCAGGTTCTCAGGGCCGCCTGCTTACGGCACTTTTCCACTGTAAAGCCTCGCAGGAACTGCAGCTTGGGTCTTTACTCCTTTGTGGCCTTGACTCGTTCGTGAGCTCAGCACCGTCTCTAACAACGATTCTGAGATTCCTGACTGGGAGGACTGTGTGAATCTTAGAATCATTGTCTGAGACAGTGCTGAGCACGCAAATGAGCCAAGGGCATAGAGAAGCAAAGACTCAAGTTGAAGGTCCTGTGAGGCTTTACAAAGCGGAAAAGTGCCCTGAGCAGATGGTTCTGAGATCCTCGAGTCTGGGAGCGAGGACTAGGATGCGGGTGTGGATGTTGGATCATTGTGGAAAGTGGCAGTCACGTCCACAGGAGTGTAGGAGTTTGTTGAACACGAGAAGAGGAACAAGTGTGGCAATATTTGTGGCATGAGAGGCGGAAGCCATGAAAATAAAAATGATGTTCCATCAGATGCCAAAGGAGGAAGTGGCCAAAGCTGATCAAGCGCCAGAGACAGTGGAGAAGTGCCACGACTGAGAAGGTTCCTGAAGGACTGAATGGGACAGAAGCATGTGGGGACGTCAAGGGGCTGCTGCTCTTTTAGAACTGGGCTGCAGAGAAAAGGAAAGAGTTGTAATCGGAGTCAGAATCAGAGTCAGAACCAGCTTTGGTCAGGTGTAGGCTTTTTTTAAACTGAAATATAGTTGCTGTAAAATATAAATTCCAGGTGCACAATATAGTGATTCACAATTTTAAAGATGATGCTATATTAATAGTTATTATAAAATATTGGATATATTCCTTGCTGTAAAATTTAGCCTTGAGTTGATTTTATACCTAATAGTTTATACCTCTTACTCCTCTGCTCCTATACTGCCCTTCCCCCAACCTTTTCTTTCCCCATTGGTAACCACCAATTAGCAATCTACTCTGGACAAGGTTTTTTAAATGGGAAAACTTCATCCTATTTATTATTTTTACTATGAAAGAAGTACATGTTTCTCATAAATGGTCCAAAAATGTCTAATTAAAATATGAAAATCCTTGATCAGCCCAACTCCTAGTAGTAGTGTTATAATTACTAGAAACCACACCCTTCCCTTCAGTTTTTGGCAGCTCTTTGAATGTCTAGGGTAACTTAACAAAAGAGGCAGGAAAAAGTTTATTCAAGAGGTTTCAAAATGGCATCTCTTATTTACATCTTAGCCAAACCTGACTCAAGAGAGGACAACTTCCACAAGATTTTAAAAACACAAATGATACAATGCTTTATCCACCACCTCTCAGTAACTGACACCTTTTATCACCATAAAACCAATAACAAGAGGGCCAGTAGAAAACATCATCCAATGGTTTTGTCTTAGCCTTTGGATATTCAAGACTTAAATTTGGATTGGTATTGCTCCTGTCTGAGAGCTATTAAGGAAAGTAGGAAGAGCAAAAGAGTTTTGACAGAGCAAAGGGTAAACAAAATCAGCAAGCAGAGAAAAAAGGAACTTTCAGTACAGCACAGCCTGAATTTCATTATGAATAGATATCAAACCCAGATTGAGAAACGTTCTACAAAGTGGCAGAACAGTACTCTTCCAAACTCTTCTTCAGTGTCGTGAAAGACGAGGGAAAACTCTGGAACTGTTCCAGGAAAAGGAGATACATATACATGCCCTTTGACCAATAATATCATCCAAAATCTTCTTTGTCTTGAGGACCATTATTGGAGCAAAAGAAGAGATCTGAAAGGGTTTGTAGGTTAGATAATTAAGGTGTATAAATGCTGATTTCCTAATTTTGATAATTATGTAAGAGATTTTATTTAGGGTTTGCGGTGATCACTCTGCAGGTATACGGCAGTCCCTCACACAGAACTTGTTTCAACATTGAGATTTATGATGCCATACACACTTAAAGAGGGAATGGAAGACTTATTATGGCTTACATGATAGGTGTATCTTGGGAAAACAGGGCAAGCCTCCCAAGCAGGTCTGAGAAGAAAAAAGATAGAAGACTGGCTCAGGATTTCATTGTAGTTAAGAGGAAGACCAGACTAAGGTTTCCCAAGCTCAGGCAGGGGCGGCATGGTCTGGGTTGTTCCATGGTTCTGAAGGAAAGAGCATCAGGATTTCCTATCTGATAGCTCCGAGGGGAAGAGGAGGGGGTGAGGTTTAAAGTGGTCAGCAAACCTCAGAAAATGGAGTCAGACTCTTTACCACAAGGTCGTCATTGTTGTTGTGTAGCCCTTAAGTCATATCCGACTCCTTCTGACCCCGTAGACTGTAGCCCACCAGGTTCCTCTGGCCATGGGATTTTCCGGGTGAGAACACTGGAGTGGGTTGCCATTTTCCTTCTCCAGGGGATCTTCTTGACCCAGGGATCGAACCTGCATCTCCTGCTTGGCAGGTGGTTTCTTTACCACTGAACCATAACAGAGTTAAAAGGATAGTATTTCTGCAGCTTACTCTCAAACAGAGTTTAAAAACTATATATGCATATATAAAGAGAGAAGGAAAGGAAGAGAGAGAGAAAGCAAATATAAAACATTAGCTTTTGGGGAATCTATTTTTTTTTTTTTGTACTATTTTTGCAACTTTTCTATGACTGAAATTATGTCAATAAAAATGTCTTTAAAAAAAATTTAAGGGAACACTAGGCTTTTTAAAACTTGCTTCTTCAGAAGAAAATGTCAGATTCCTAGTAATGAAGTAGCAAGGAGACAAAGGAAGCCTTCTATGAAGTTTCCTCTTCTCTGAGTAAATTTCCAGATGAGAGCCCCTCCTCCCATGATTATAAATATACCACAGTAGTAGCTGTTGACGACATTTTTGTGTATAGTCTTCTAGATATTTCTCTATGACCCTGCATGTGCTTAGTCGATCAGTCATGTCCAACTCTTTACGACCGCATGGACTGTAGCCCACCAGGCTCCTCTGTCCATGGGGTTTCTCCAGGAAAGAATAGTGGTGTGGGTTGCCATGCCCCCCTCCAGGGGATCTTCCCAATCCAGGGATCGAACTCAGGTCTCCCACATTGCAGTCAGATTCTTTACCATCTGAGTCATCAGGGAAGCCCAAGAATACTGGACTGGGTAGTCTATCCCTTCTCCAGGGGATCTTCCTGACCCAGGAATTGAACCGAGGTCTCCTGCACTGTAGGCAGATTCTTTACCAGCTGAGCTACCTGGGAAGCCCATGCCCCTGCATATATGTATATAATACATTAAATTTGTATATCACTTGATTCAATAATCCCACTTACAGAAAGCTGCCACAATATATGATAGATACATGAACATATACATTGCTAGTATGTTTATCATAGGTTTGCTTTAACAAAGGAAAAAAAGGGTAGGAATAATTCTTGTATCCTTACAAGAGAAATATGATGAGCTCCTGTGTCTGCATGTGAACTAGTGGAAGTAGGGGTTGCAATTAAATACGTTCCTTTTCAGAATACTACATGGACTGGAATGTTCAACACTTACTTAAAGAATGTGGATGTAGTGGTCATCAGTTGTTTTAATTTATCCAACATCAATTCTCCATTCTTCAGTTAACAGTACTCTCAATTTGGCTTTGAGAAACTACCTGTCCACCAATTGATTTAGTCTTGGAGGAGAGCATTTCTATACTGGTGCTGCTCACCCCGAAAAGAGGTGGGCATCTCTCTGTCTCTCTCTCTCTCTCACACACACACACCCCTACATGGTATTTGGAGAACATTTATGCAATACTCAGGCTTCCCAGCTATCTCAGTGGTAAAGACTCTACCGGCCAATGGAGAAGACACTGGAGATGTGGGTTCAATCCCTGGGTCAGAAAGATCCCCTGGAGAAGGAAATGGCAACCCAACTCCAATATTCTTGCCTGGGAAATCCCATGGACAGAGGAGCCTGACTAGCTAAGGTTCATGAGGTCACAGAGAGTCAGACACAGCTGAGCGAATGAGCACATATCCAATATGATGGTACCTTAAAGAGAATAGTGGAGAAGGAAATGGCAGCCCACTCCAGTACTCTTGTCTGGAAAATCCCATGGGCAGAGGAGCATGGTAGGCTACAGTCCATGGGGTCGCAAAGAGTCAGACATGACTGAGCAACTCAGGCCAGGCCTATGCAGCTAAAGAGAATAGAGTATTCATCTGTTTCCTTTCCTAAGTCAAGAAAAAGGACTAACTCATCTTTTCTTTGATTTGTGAGCTATTCCATGTCTATGCAGTAAGTCACTAATTCATTAATTTTTGCTTTGTTAGCAGATGCTGTTTTTGCAGATTGCAACCAAAGAAAGCTAACAGATACAGAGAATGAATGAGTGAATGTATAAATGAACTAACAAAGACCAAAGATGGACTCATCAGGGATAGCTAAAAAGTATGTCATATATTGGGCTTCTGGTGGCTCAGTTGTAAAGAATCTGCCTGCAATGCTGGAAACCGCCTGCAGTTCAGGAGACGTGGGTTCTATCCCTGGGTCAGGAAGATCCCCTGGAGAAGGAAACGGCTACTCACGCCAGTATTCTTGCCTAGAAAATTCCATGGACAGAGGACCCTGGAGGGCTACAGTCCATGGGGTTGCAAGAGTTGGACCCGACTTAGTAACTAAACCACCACCACCCGTATGATATATTATAATTACAGAGGCAAGCTGAAAGAAGGAGACCAAATTAATTTAGAAATAAGATCTAGCTAACATTTCCCCCCAGTATTTTCCTTTGATGAAGCTACTTTTAAAGGCCTTTGGTTTTCATGGAGTTAGAATGAGATTTTTCTGGCAGAGGCTCATTTGCCAATTTAATTAGTAATTAGTAATCCCAAAGGTTAATGTGAAGTTGCAATTAATTTGTTTCAAGCTTGATTTTCTTCTGCAAAGGACAGAACCAATGCATATATTCAGATAGTAATGATTAGCTTAAATATTCCAGCCAAGTGAAATATTAAATAGCATTTTAAGACTTGAAATAATATTTGGATTTTCACATTTATTTTATTCTACCCATATTCTATTTCCTAAGAGACATGTGGAGAAATGCTCACTTTTAAATATGCTTAAACTTCCTTTGGTCATTAGATTTCCATGGTGTAAATAGCTAGCTAGTTAGTTCTGTCGCTCAGTTTTGTCCGACTCGTTGCGACCCCATGAACTGCAGCACACCAGGCCTCCCTGTCCATCACCAACTCCTGGAGTCTACCCAAACTCAAATATGGTTGGATGTCCATTGAGTCAGTAATGCCATCCAACCATCTCATCCTCTGTCGTCCCCTTCTCCTCCTGCCCTCAATCTTTCTCAGCATCAGGATCTTTTCAAATGAATCAGCTCTTTGCATCAGGTGGCCAAAGTATTGGAGTTTCAGCTTCAACATCAGTCCTTCTAATGAACACCCAGGACTGATCTACTTTAGGGTGGTCTGGTTGAATCTCCTTGCAGTCCAAGGGACTCTCAAGAGTCTTCTCCAACACCACAGTTCAAAAGCAGCAATTCTTTGGTGCTCAGCTTTCCTTATAGTCCAACTCTCACATCCATACATTACTACTGGAAAAACCATAGCCTTTGACTAGATGGATCTTAGTTAAGCACAATATTTAGTGTTTAGAGGAAGAATCACAGAAATTAATCAGTTCCATTTGAAGTCCACGCCCATCAATAGTATCTTTTTTGCACACTATAGGTGGCACTTCATCTTAGGTGATTTTAGGGTAGATGACCTTCATTGAAAGGTCTACCAGTATACCCAGGTTTACATGAGAATTGTAATTTTAGAGACTGCCAGAGCAGTTTCAAGATAAAATGTGTGGGCCAAACAAACTTGTGCTGAAAAGATTATTTGTTGGGTGTGTGGACACACTTTATCTAAAATGGATAATTAGAGTTTATCCTCTAATTATCATACAATTCCTGGTTGAAAGGGTATGGGAAAGTGAATCTCGGTTCAACTGAAGAAGCTTGTCATGAACTGCAGTGAGTAATGGAGGGAATAACTTGGAACACTGCCTGATAGACACCTTCTGAGAAAGGGATTAGGGAAAATGGGTGGCAACTGTCTGCCCTGAAACTCATTCCTTCTCCTCTTAGTGGCCTGCAGCAGAAGGGTCTCATTTGCGTGGTCGCCAGTTGCACTGCCACAGGTCCTAGAGAAAAAAATCGAGACCTTTCTGGCTAGCCTCTGCTCCAGGCTTCCACTGAGAAATCTCCTAAGAATACAATCATTTGGAAGAACAAAATATGTTTAAATTGTTATACCCTGCTACCTAAAATATTTCTGTTACTTCATTGATGACTGAAAAAAAAGACATATATTTTCCTATCACTTTGCAATAAGTAAACTTACTTTCTCAGTCTTGATTCTTCCTGGACTGTCATGTTTACATTATGGGATATGTGGCAGGTTTTGAGAAAGGAATTACGCCCTGTGATGTGGAAAAAGGATTTTCTAAGTTCAGGTTTAAAAGATTTCTCTCTTGTATTTGACATGAGTAATTCTAGTCATAATTTAATGCCTATAAGCCATGGTAAGTGTCTGTCACTTATCAGATGATTTTATGTGTGTGGTGGATACAGGAAAAGCCACAAGTATAAGTCATAGTACAAAATCAAGTAATTATCAGACTTTTATTTAAAACAGCTTATGGCTATCATTTATTAAACTCTGGCTGTGACTATTTCATCTCATTGGATGCTCATTTGATATTTACTTTCATCTTGCCCTCTGAGATTTGAGGTCCCATGTAGCCATTCTATGATTAGAAAGCTTCAAGACTCACTCCAGATGCGCTGTTGTGGCTCCAGAAATTCCAGACCACCCCTCGTAGCTCCTGTTTCCATGAATACAACACTGAGGGATAAAGGGAGAAGCCTCACCTGGTACCAACCCTTTAAAATTCTCCTGGCTGAAAATATCTAAGTCCTGCTCATATTTTCCCTTATTCCAAGAAATCAAAAGAAAACTATAAGCCCTATAAATTTATGCTTATAAATCAAAGACATGAAAACTAGCTTTTACTAACTGAGGGCTTCCCTGGTATCTCAGTGGTGAAGAACCCACCTGCCAATGCAGAGGGCATGGGTTTGATCCCTGGGTCAGGAAAATCCCTTGGGGAAGGAAATGGCAACTCTCTCCAAGATTCTTGTCTGGGAAATCCCATGGACAGAGGAGCCTGGAGGGCTACAGTCCATGGCATCGCAAAAGAGTAGGACACTACTTAGCGATTAAACAACAACAGCAAACATACTAAGTGATCTATAGCATTTTTAACTGGATTACCATCAGATTCAGTGATGCCATCTTTACTTTTATCTAAGTTTATTCAATATTCATTCCCATGTCATATCTTTTATTCGTGCATTCAACAAATATTTATCGAGTGCCTACTCTGTTCCCAGCACTGTTCTAGAGGCAAGGGATTCATCAGTGAAAAGTAAACAGACAAAAATTACTGCTTTCATGTAGCTTACACATCTTACCTGCCACTTAGGTGAAAAACGCTTTGGAAAATGAATTTTAATTAAGATCATTCTTTAAAATGTAGATGGTCTTCAAATAACAAGAATGTTATAAACTGTAATATAAAAGTTTATCTGTATGTTTAGTGAAAGTGAAGTAGTGAAGTCGCTCAGTCGTGTCCGACTCTTTGTGACCCCGTGGACTGTAGCCCACCAGGCTCCTCCGTCCATGGGATTCTCCAGGCAAGAATACTGGAGTGGGTTGCCATTTCCTTCAGATGATATCAAATTAACTTCTCAAGGTGATATACATACATATTAACATATATATGTTAATACATACATACGTACACACATGTGGACTTCCCTGGTGGCTTAGTCAGTGAAGAATCTGCCTGCAATGCAAAAGACCCAGGTTTGATCCCTGGGTCAGGAAGATCCTCTGAAGAAGGGAATGGCAACCCACTCCAGATTTCTTGCCTGGAGAATTCCATGGACAGAGGGGTCTGGTTGGCTATAGTCCATAGGGTCACAAAGAGTCAGACATGACTGAGGGACTCTCACTCACACACACAGACACATACAGATACACATACACACATACACAATGTAAAATAATGAACAATCCTATTACAATATAATATTTTAAAATTGAAAAGTTAAGAACATTGAATAATGAGAAATGTTTTGATATATATGTGTGTGTTTGTGTGTATCAGATGAATGTGTTCACAAAGTGAGTTAAAAGGAAAAGCAGATGGATGGACACCCTTTAAGGATACAAAAAGGACTTGGGCACTTACAAGCTTTAGAGGCTAAGAAAATTTGTGTGTGTGTGTGTGTGTGTGCTTATGTTCAAGTTCAGTTTAAAATCTATGGCTATTTTTCTTTTGGTACTTAAATTTCTTTTTTAAATTATGTTTTTCTCACTTCTGAAAAGAGGAAAGACACATGAAGGTGAAAAGGAATAAATATGTTAGGTAAAAGAACAATTGGGAAAATAGACGATGAAAAACATACGTAATAATGTGGAGGAAGAGCAAAGAGAGGGAATCAAAAAGAGATGATTCGCCAAATTATGTTCACACATGATTGGTCAGTCGTGTCCCGCTCTTTGCAACCCCAAGGACTGTAGCCCGCCAGGCTCCTCTGTCCATGAGATTCTCCAAGCAAGAATACTGGAGTGGGCTGCCATTTCCTTCTCCAGGGGGTCTTCCTGACCCAGGGATCAAACCCGCGTTGCTTGAGGCTCCTGCATTGGAAGGAAAATTCTTTACCACTGAGCCCCCTGCAGCAGCTGTGATGGTGCAGGAGTGCGGCAGTGAGGAGCTACCCCACGTCCAAGGTCAGGGTGGCGGCCGAGAGGAGCCACCCCTTGTCCAAGGTAAGGAGCAGCGGCTGTGCTTTGCTGGAGCGGCCATGAAGAGATACCCAACGTCCAAGGTAAGAGAAACCCAAGTAAGATGGCAGGCACTGACAGAGGGCATCAGAAGGCAGACAGACTGGAACCACAATCACAGAAAACTAGCCAATCTGATCACACGGACCACAATCGTGTCTAACTCAGGGAAACTAAGCCATGCTGTGTGGGGCCACCCCAGATGGATGGGTCACGGTGGAGAGGTCTGACAGAATGTGGTCCATTGGAGAAGGGAATGGCAAACCACTTCAATATTCTTGCCTTGAGAACCCCATGAACAGTATGAAAGGCAAAAAGACAGGACACTGAAAGAAGAACTCCCCAGGTCAGTAGGTGCCCAATAGGCTACTGGAAATCAGTGGAGAAATAACTCCAGAAAGAATGAAGGGATGGAGCCAAAGCAAAAACAACACCCACTTGTGGATGGGACTGGTGATAGAAGCAAGGTTCAATGCTGTAAAGAGCAATATTGCATAGGAACCTGGAATGTTAGGTCCATGAATCAAGGCAAATTGGAAGTGGTCAAACAGGAGATGGCAAGAGTGAACATTGACATTCTAGGAATCAGCAAACTAAGATGGACTGGAACGTGTGAATTTAACTCAGATGACCATTATATCTACTACTGTGGGCAGGAATCCCTTAGAAGAAATGGAGTAGCCATCATAGTCAACAAAAGAGTCCAAAATGCAGTATTTGGATGCAATCTCAAAAATGACAGAATGATCTCTGTTTGTTTCCAAGGCAAACCATTCAATATCACGGTAATCCAAGCCTATGCCCCGACCAGTAATGCTGAAGAATCTGAAGTTGAACATTTCTATGAAGACCTACAAGACCTTCTAGAACTAACACCCAAAAAAGATGTCCTTTTCACTATGGGGGACTGGAATGCAAAAGTAGGAAGTCAAGAAACACCTGGAGTAACAGGCAAATTTGGCCTTGGAGTATGGAATGAAGCAGGGCAAAGGCTAATAGAGTTCTGCCAAGAGAACGCACTGGTCATAGCAAACACCCTCTTCCAACAACACAAGAGAAGACTCTATACATGGACATTACCAGATGGTCAACACTGAAATCAGATTGATTATATTCTTTGCAGCCAAAGATGGAGAAGCTCTATGCACTCAGCAAAAACAAGACTGGGAGCAAACTGTGGCTCAGATCATGAACTCTATTGCCAAACTCAGACTGAAATTGAAGAAAGTAGGGAAAACCACTAGACCATTCAGGTATGACCTAAATCAAATCCCTTATGACTATACTGTGGAACTGAGAAATAGATTTAAGGGACTAGATCTGATAGACAGAGTGCCTGATGAACTATAGATGGAGGTTCATGACATATACAGGAGACAGGAATCAAGACCATCCCCAAGAAAAAGAAATGCAAAAAAGCAAAATGGTTGTCTGAGGAGGCCTTACAAATAGCTGTGAAAAGAAGAGAAGCAAAAAGCAAAGGAGAAAAGGAAAGATATTTCCATTTGAATGCAGAGTTCCAAAGAATAGCAAGGAGAGATAAGAAAGCCTTCCTCAGCAATCAATGCAAAGAAATAGAGGAAAAGAACAGAATGGGAAAGACTAGAGACCTCTTCAAGAAAATTAGAGATACCAAGGGAACATTTCATGGAAGATGGGCCCAATAAAGGACAGAAATGGTAGGGATGTAACAGAAGCAGAAGATATTAAGAAGAGGTGGCAAGAATACACAGAAGAACTGTACAAAAAAGATCTTCATGACCCAGATAACCACAATGATGTGATCACTCACCTAGAGCCAGACACCCTGGAATGTGAAATCAAGTGGGCCTTAGGAAGCAGATACTTTAGCACTGCTCCCCCTGGCAGAGACTAATATGATCTAACTTCTGTGAAATAGGATCATTCTGGCTGCTGCACTGGGAATAAAAGGGTTGGAAAAGGCCAAAGCAGGAAAACCACTGATAAGGCATGTTGGGGTGGAGGCAGTTAGATGTTGTCCAATATTGGATATATTTTCAAAGTAGAGATGACAGTATTTGCTGACATATACTGTGTAAGAGAGAAAGAATAACTCCAGGATTTGGGTCTATAACTCCAGTTATGGGGTTGCCACTGACTAAGCAGATTTTGGTGGGCTGGAAACCAAGGGTTTCATTTTGGACATGCTAAGTTTAAGATGCCATTAGACATCTAAGTACAAATGTACAGTATGAAGTTGGGATTCTGGGAAAAGGTCTGGGCTTAAGTTGTACATTGGTGGGTCACTAGTGGTATTTAAAACGAGGTGACGGAACGATGCCATCAAAGATTTGAATATTCTTAGAAGATAGGAGATAAGAAACAAGTCTTGGGACACACCAAACTTAAGAGACATGAGTGACGATGAAGAATGAACAAAGAAGATGGAGGAGAAATAAATGTTTTTCATTTGCCCATTCAGAATTTGTAGGAGTTGTGAACTTGGAGTTTACCCATCTTTCCAACAGGAAATTGTGAAAAGTCATTTTGGTCAGGCACTATGCAAGCACCATTGATGCAGAGATGAATGATTTGGTCCCTAGTCTCCTGTCAGTGAGGAGTAAACAGTTACCTTGCAATGCGTAAAGGCCTGTGATAAAATACCCATGGACTACCGCAGGAGGTCAGGAGAGCAGCATCTGAATCACGTGGGTAGACTTGAGGTCTTGAATCAAGAGAAGATATGGCTAAGTGAGCAAAGTAGAAACAGGGATGCCTATCCTTAGTTCTCTCTTTCTCTATTTGTTTCTTTTGTGTGACTTTTTCTTAGTTTATTGGGATAATTTTCCTTTGTTTTGACAGTCTTGTTCTGTTTTTAATGTTTGACTTTTACCTTAATTATTTGATTCCATTCAAACAACTTACACAAGTGCTTTTCAGATTATAATTACAACATGTTCTTTATTTTGACCAGTTTTCATAACTGAAAATTATCTTCACATTCTTTCTAAACTTGCTTTTGTAAAACACTTCTCCTTCAGAAACTCCCCTCTAGTCCATGACTACACTACACACAAAGGATAGTTCTAAGTCTAAAACTTTTGGGTAGTTCCAAGAAATATGGTGATTTCCATGCAAGTGTTAAGTGAACAAATTCCAAAAGTTGGAAAAAAAGAAACAACACTGGTGAGGAAAATATCAAATAGAAGTTTTCTCTTGTCATATTCATTCCTCAAAATCATCCATAACCCAGATCTGTAGTTCAGGCAAATGTATGATCTCTGTATTTGGTGAACATATCTCACTCAATTCTAACTTATCCTGTGATTTTGTTTGTTGTGTTTGCTTGTTTTAATGTATTTTGCAGAAACCTGCCACCAATAGGTGGCGTTTGGAATCTAGAAAAACATCAAACATGTCTTGACCCAGGAAATAGTCCACTCTGAGTCAATCTCCTCATTTTAACAGAAGCTGCCAAGGCATTATTTAATATGTGGCTAGTGGCATCACCTTTTTTCATATATGTCTGGTAAGCATTAATATATCTTGCAACAGGAATAAAATGATGGGGTGAATATTATTATATCAGCTTCTTAAATTAATAACTGACATATTTACAATGTTCTTCCAAACAATTTCATTTTCTATAGGGAGATGAAAAAAGAATGATCTAACATGTGAAGTTAAAACTATACACATAAGTTGCTTGAATATGATTTTATGTGAAGCAATTGAGATTGAAGAGATCTGCTGGTCAATCTATAGTAAAAAGTCTAATATTCTAAAAAAGCCTAAAGTTACTATAAATTAACTTGGCTAATATATTGAAATTCTCTCCAAAGATAAATAGCAAATAACTTGTTTGTTAAGTTGTCTGTGTTCTTAAAAATTAAGAAAAATAATGGTATTATGGAGAGCTAAAACAATGGTATTTAGAAAAGACAGGACGACCGAAGAAGATAAATGCAGCTGAGAATGGCAGTTCATGTGGATAAGAATTAGGTTAGTAAATCAAAACTAGTGTATGAGTGTTCATTACTCACAGCCATAAAAATATTACTCACTATAACATTTTACAGAGAACAACAAAATTGTGATGCTTAGCCAATCGACCTGTTGTTTAACAGAAAACATTATACTACATACAGAAGGCAGCTGATTTATTATAAAATCATTGAATAAATCAAAGAGTCAATTTTAAACCTCCTTCCATACACCAACATGGTGCTCTGAGGCAATTTATCAATCTCCATAGAAACTAGGTGTTTGGAGATGCTTTTGAAGTAGGATATCAGCTCTGGCCTTTAACAGAAGTGATTATAATTAATTTTGCTTCTCCAGCCTGGAAAGCTGATTATAGGAAAACTTAGCTATATCATATTCTTAAAGCATTATTGGGATTGCTGAATGTAATAGACTATTTTAAAGTTTCCTGACTGTTATAAAATCTTAAAAACTGGAAATAGAATTCACTTATAAAACAAGAAACCCAGAACACAGGTTTATATCAGTTCTTGCCCCCAAAATGTAGCTTTTCTGTGTTGTCTATTGACTTAATTTCTGATGTGGTAGTGTCTTGTTTTTAAAAAAATGAATATACTATGATAATTTTGTGACTAATAGAAGTAAAGTGTGTTATTCTAAGACATATATAACTATATATATATATATATATACATATAATGTTATGCCAATTAATATATGAAAGAGAAACTTTGATAACTGCAAGACCCTGTTGATCTGATCATATCTAAAATATGTTGTGGCACTAAATAAGTTGTTTTTACAGTTAATATATTTAGTGACCAGTAAATGTCTAATTTTTACAATTTCCTATTAATATTAGTACATGGCTAAATTTGACACCCATATTTTTGTTAATTTTATTTACTATTTATTTATTGTGTCAGATAGTATCAATATTACTTAGTTCTTGATTTAAATGTGCAAGAATTTTCATTATAATATGAATCAGAGTACAATAAGCAAAATCCATGTGCTATTAATAACCTCTAAGGTATGTCATACATTTAAATATTACCATGTAATGGGCCACAAAATCAATGATAGCTGATTATTTGTTGTTACAAAAAATCTACTGTAGAAAAATTAACTCCTAATAAAATTTAGCAATTTATTACATAAATATATTTGTAATTGTTTTAAATGATAAAATGCTAAACTATTATTAGAATTTTTAAAAGTTTTATTAAAAATTGTGTTCATCAAAAAGCATTTAAGTTATTATAAAATAATATTATAACAGTTGAATAAAATTTTGGAGAAAATGGAAAGGTGGAAAAAAATGAAAAGTACTTCAGAGGTATTAATGTGAGCAGAATGCAGCCAGTTAGGGTAAAGATGAAGCCATGGGTAAATTTACAACATGTCCCCATGGAAGCTATCACTACAGAATTTCACTACAGAAGCTATCACTTCAGAATTTTTACAGGCATAGAAAAATCACAATGACCTTATTACACTAAGCCTATGTCTGCTGATCCAGGCACATAGCCTAAATAAGTAAGACATTTTAGTTTTCCAAAAGATAGTACTAATATGATGTCTTCAGAAATTTATTAGACAAAAATTCTTCAAAATAGTGAAAAATCCATAGCACTCCATTTAATTTATTATCTTTGATGATTGTGTAATTTTCTTTTTTATATTTCAAACTCTTCAGTTGATGGAAAAATCAACTGAAGAGACCGATGCTACAATTATTGGCGTACTACCTACCGCATTTTCATAAACATGAACTAAGTAAAATGCTCATCAGTCATAGTATTTTTAAACTGAAATCATTTTTACTGATATAATTACCACGATATAATGACATTTTATACTCGACATGATGACATTTTATACTAATGATAAAAATATTGATGTGCTATTTTTGAATGCACAATAAATGACTTTTTGCTTTTGGCAAAGTGATGCCCACTGCCCAGAAAATCATCCAAGAAGCTTTATACGCATGATAATGGGACTTTTCATTTTACAGAAACCAAAATCAAATTTGAAAGCGTTATGGGAGAACTTTTATGCAGAATATAAACATTGACAAATAATATTGCACATTATTTAGGGAGTGAAATATAAAACCAGATCCTGGCAAATTATATATATATATATATGTAAAACAAACAAATACATTTAATAGACTAGATAAAAAAAGAGTAAATTTAAGCCAAACATTGTAGAAGCCTGGGATTCTAAAGCATCTCAGTTTGGAAACATGGAAAACATAATCTTTTGCTACAGAAGATCCTTGGGAAAAAAATCTAAAGCATTCTAAATGTTTTGTTCTGTAACATACAATGAAACAAAAAAATTTTTTTACTATTACTTAGGGTTTCTTTTTCCTTTATAAACATTATCCGATGGCTATATAATTAATACTTTTTGCCTTTAATGAAACACTGAAATGTTTGAAAACATTTAATACATGCGAGTTCAAAACCATTGCAGAATCCACAATGAAAAATTCAAGTCATTGCCATTAGGCCATTAAAACTCAATTAGAAGCATTGTGTGCTCTTACATAAACTGATTGTGATATTAATAAAGATATACATTATAGAACACAAGCCAAAAGTATTTCAAAACTATATTTTTGAAAATTTATTCACTAAGAACTAATTTGGCTTAATGTTTTACATGAAATGATGCATAAACCAAAATTTAATATACATAATGTCAAGCATCAAAGTGATTTAGAATTATCTTACAATTAGAAACAATAGTATTTACAAAGGCAATATCATTGATGCCAAACAAATTGTGAGCATCTTTCCATTGATGCCAATTTATCCAACATAGAAAATGGAAAGTTACTTTGACCTCAAATCCATTATCTGTTCAGGATTCAAAACTAAATTTCAAATCAATTTTAAAAAAAATTTTGCACCCAACAATATAATTTTGAAAAAATAGATTTATGATCATAAAAATTTTATGCCATTTTTTAATACCTTCTGACATTTAATTTGAATTATGATGACACTAATCAAGGAAAAATAACTCTGAGACAGAGTGAGGGTTCTGTTGTGGTTTCTGCCTGACCAGACAGTGAAAATCTGACCAAACACAGAGGGACCATGTGTATAGGAAGGGATCTCTGGATTAACCATCAAGGAATAATTCCAAAGCAATTAGTTTAAAGCATTGAGGATTTACTCATATAGAAAGTGAGGTCGTTCAGTCCCATCCGACTCTGCAACCCCATGGGCTGTAGTCGGCCAGGCTCCTCCGTCCATGGGATTTCTCAGCAAGCATACTGGAGTGGGTGGCCATTTCCTTCTTCAGAAGATCTTCCTGACCCAGGGATCAAACCCGAGTCTCCTGCATTGCAGGCAGAAGGAAATACAAAACCTAAGCAGAACCTGTAAAAGCAACAGCCCCAAAATTTCAGTGGGAAAAGTGATTCGTTGGTTTACTAAAAACCTTGGCACGTGATTTCAGAGTTGGTTGGAGCTGCAGTGTAAGCCAATCATGGAAGCTCAAATCCCAATGTATATTTTTAAAAACAATGCCACAAGAAAGGCTGTTAAATTTAGTAGCCATTTCTGTTCAGAAATAGCATAAGTGAGCATTGAAGCAGTCATAAAGGATTTTGTTTCCTATGAAAGTAAGTACATAATTATTTTATAATAAATTATATTTTATTGAGTTCTTTATTGTGATTAAAGTTTCAATTTTCTATAATTTTGTTTACTACCTCAACTTTTATAATTTACTAAAGTCATTTTATATTTGTTTCACTTGTTATAGCTATTAAGATGCCAACGTTAAAAAAAATTCTTAAGTTCAAGGGAGCCCTTTTATTCTGACAATGAAACCACTCTTTCAGCTATAGTGGTCCTGCTGATATATCCTCCATAGAAAATAGACCTCAGAAAAATTTCAAGAATTCTCAACATCCTTCTAACTCTGTGCTTCCTATTGTTACTCACCTTAGCCTCCAAGATCACCTATTTCAAAATACTTTTCTAAATATGAACTTTCAGCTCACTGTCTCAAATATATCTTAAATTATTTGGCATTTATTTGCCCATCATCTAGAATACCTTTGCTACTTGCTCCTTACCTAAATCCTAACTGTCCCTTGGGACTCAACTCAAATCTCACCTTTTCCTTGAAGGTTTCCCTGACCATTTCGCTCACGGTGCACTCCCTCTTTTCTGATTCCTAAAGTACTAATTACTGCCACCATCACCTGGCACTTGTACTGTTTTACAATATAAAAACACAAATTGGACTCTCAGCTGTTAACTTGAGCTGTGCCAAGTAACTCTAGACAACCTCCTTGAAGATACTTGAGTTGCCCAGGAGAACTTTCTTAGATGATGGAGATGTTCTGTGTCTATGCGGTCCAATACGGTAGCCACTGGCCATGTTTGGCTATTGAATGCTTGACGTGTAATTAATTTTAAGTAATTTAAGCAGCCACATGTGCTAGTGTCTTCCATAATGGAGAGTACAGCTCTAAAGTTAGTTTGTAGTAATCCCACACAAAGATTAGGGAAAGGGTCCCCAAAACCCTAAGGAGGAGGAGAAATTAAGACTTTCTAAGAGTAAGTTTATAGGAAAAACATTTTAACTCTGCTTAATTTTTTTTTTCATTTCCTTAAAGGCTGCATGTTAAACAATGAGTAGCAATACATTTTAAGCATCTGAGCTGAGTAATGATAAATATTATGAAACTAATTCTCAATTGCCTTTGACCCCGGGATGTTGCTGCTATTGCCTTTTTACCATGGTGACCATAAAAATGAAGAGAGAAGAAAGAAATGTCCAAATGTCACAGAGGGGAACAATTGGTGTCTTTCATAAGTGTGCCCTTATAGACTAATTTCCTAGCCTGCTTATTTGTATGTTTCTATGTATTTCAGGTTTTCTTGAAATTATTTTCTATGTTCTTCTGGTTGAAATCAAAAAACAAAAAAAACAAGCCAAGATATAAATTATACTTGTTAAAGCCTCTCTGTAGATCTTTCTAAGATATTGTTAATCATCTAGCAACTAAGAAGTATGTGCCTGGCACATAGGAGATACTCAACAAATATCTGTTGCATAAATTAAAGTTAAATTTTTCTCTTGAAGAGAGATCAGTTTTTACTGGGATGGCCTTAAGTTTTGAAGGTTTCACCAAAAGTATTCTGGTTTTTATAATCTGCTTTATTTCAAATTTGCAAGCATCTTGATACTTTTTAGCCTCATTGAAAGATATAACCTTCAATGTTTTGAGATACTTTGAGACTGATTTACCTTGTCCAAAGATAAAACCTAGTGTCTGTTCTATTTCCAGTTTTTTAAGAAATCTCCACACTGTTTTCCATAGCGGCTGTACTAGTTTGCATTCCCACCAACAGTGTAAGAGGGTTCCCTTTTCTCCACACCCTCTCCAGCATTTATTGCTTGTAGACTTTTAGATAGCAGCCATCCTGACTGGCGTGTAATGGTACCTCATTGTGGTTTTGATTTGCATTTCTCTGATAATGAGTGATGTTGAGCATCTTTTCATGTGTTTGTTAGCCATCTGTATGTCTTCTTTGGAGAAATGTCTGTTTAGTTCTTTGGCCCATTTTTTGATTGGGTCATTTATTTTTCTGGAATTGAGCTGCAGGAGTTGCTTGTATATTTTTGAGATTAATCCTTTGTCTGTTTCTTCATTTGCTATTATTTTCTCCCAATCTGAGGGCTGTCTTTTCACCTTACTTATAGTTTCCTTTGTAGTGCAAAAGCTTTTAAGTTTCATTAGGTCCCATTTGTTTAGTTTTGCTTTTATTTCCAATATTCTGGGAGGTGGGTCATAGAGGATCTTGCTGTGATTTATGTCGGAGAGTGTTTTGCCTATGTTCTCCTCTAGGAGTTTTATAGTTTCTGGTCTTACATTTAGATCTTTAATCCAATTTTGAGTTTATTTTTGTGTATGGTGTTAGAAAGTGTAGCAATTCCCACTCTGGGCATACACACTGAGGAAACCAGATCTGAAAGAGACACGTGCACCCCAATGTTCATCGCAGCACTGTTTATAATAGCCAGGACATGGAAGCAACCTAGATGCCCATCAGCAGATGAATGGATAAGGAAGCTGTGGTACATATACACCGTGGAATATTACTCAGCCATTAAAAAGAATTCATTTGAATCAGTCCTAATGAGATGGATGAAACTGGAGCCCCTTATACAGAGTGAAGTAAGCCAGAAAGATAAAGAACATTACAGCATACTAACACATATATATGGAATTTAGAAAGATGGTAACGATAACCCTATATGCAAAACAGAAAAAGAGACACAGAAATACAGAACAGACTTTTGAACTCTGTGGGAGAATGTGAGGGTGGGATATTTCAAAAGAACAGCATGTATACTATCTATGGTGAAACAGATCACCAGCCCAGGTGGGATGCATGAGACAAGTGCTCGGGCCTGGTGCACTGGGAAGACCCAGAGGAATCGGGTGGAGAGGGAGGTGGGAGGGGGGATCGGGATGGGGAATACGTGTAAATCTATGGCTGATTCATATCAACGTATGACCAAAAATAAATAAATAAATAAAAATTTAAAAAAACAAACAAAAAAAAACCTACTGTCTGATAATGTCACTCAATGCCATTGACTCCTTCAACCATTATGTGAAACTTTTTTTTAATGCATGTATCAGAATAAAAGTTGAAAAATCATTTATCGTCTTATTGCAAAGTTTCCATAAAACACATCAAATATGAGTTATTCCATTTCTTCCACTGACTTCTATCAATGTTACTATTAGAGGACAAGGCTTCATACAGCTCTTCCACATCCCCTTTGATGAAAGTTGAGATAATGTTGCATCAGATATAATGGCTCCTAGATTCTGGGAGACATCCTAGGAGCAGATCCATTAAGCACAGGAATGTGGAAATATTTCCGATTTCTGCTCCCATGCTGGTGTGTGTCACCGGTGATGCGTCCTCCTGTGAGCAAGTCTCCTCTGCTATTAGGACTTGTCCTTACAACTGCCCCACCCAGAGCCTGGCCCCTGCCTCCCATCCCTGCTCTGATAGATGTGGCTGCTCTAGCCCTCTAGTCAGGAAGCTGACTCAAGGCTTTCCTTCATCCCTGATCTGTCAGAATCTATGGAGCTAACCGTTTCTCAATCAGGGGAGTTCTCAGGCAACACAAATCTTGCTGAAACTGTTAGGTCTGCCCCTCAAGACTTTATTCTTCAAGAGCAAAAGGATGGATGGAGAGAGACGAAAAAGAAAGTAAAAAGAGAGAAACAGAAGAAGGACAAAGGGAGATACCTTTCTCCATTTCCCACTAATTTGGAACAAAGACAGAAGCCCCATGTAGCCCCAGTGAGAAGCAGTAGGGGTGACTCATTAAATCTCAGGACATTACCTTCTGTGTAAGAGGAATTCACCATGGGAGAGGGATTACTGTAGGTCTTTGTAATTGTGACAGATCTAACACAGTGATTCACATGTAGCAATTGTCAAATATTTGGGGATTAACCGGAAGGCGGGTAGAGCATTGCCCCTCCCAACCAGCACACACAGGAACTCATAGTTCCGTTCTTATCTCTAAAATTGAATAGACATTTCAATAGAGGATTGTCTTAATAGCTGATCTTATAGTGTGATTTTAGAAGTAATTTTAATCTTTTCGATTCAGTGAACTAAAATGCATACCCAGATAGCAGGGTTGGTAAATGTGGGAGATGAAATAGTTTGCATGGAGTGAGAAGAGGGGAGGATGGGTACACCTGGAAATTAGCGTCAGATCTCATTGAAATAAGATGGTTATCCTAGCTGAAAATGGCATGTGCAAGTTCGCCCATTACCAGTTTCAAAAGAGTAAGAAAATTAATTCTCTCTCAATGAGTGATTTGAGAGAGTCCTTTTGATTTGAGAGAGCTCCCTTTCAAAGGAGCATTTTGAAATAAGCCTGCAAAATTTTTGGTAATTTTTTCTAATCTAATGAAAGTTTGCTTCCTATGTAAATGTGCAAAAGCAGGTGGTAGTTTATAAAAATTCCAAGAGTTAATTTATATTGTCCCAGGCTGTTTTGATTTACCATTTCTTTCTGTAAAGGGATGGACAATGATTAAATTTGTGCTTCTAACTCATCAATGTTTGCAAAAGCTCTATAAGGCACATCTAACCTTTTTCCTTCTTGCCTACACAAATATGCATGTACCATAAACACATGCAAACATTAGGCAGAATTTGACAGACGCACTCATGATGTCTAGAAATACTAAGCAGTCTAGATGGAAATATTCATTTTCTTTATATTTAAAGTGTTTAAAATGTTTGATAGGACAATAGAACAATGAAGCTGTTTCTGCATCTCAAGTAATAAGGGAATTCTTAGTTTCCTCGATTGTACAGGGAAACTATCCCACCATAGAGTTCTCTCGTATACTCATTCTAACTTTCATTCATTCCTCCATTTATTCACTCACTGCCTTTGTCTCTTCTGAGTTTCTTCCAGAAAGCAGAGCCTGAGACAGGAATCTGTGTAAGAAAGTTTTTGAGGGAGGAAGTCATCCCAAGGATCAGAACAGGGAGACCAGGGACAGAGACAGAGCCAGTCTATGATTGTGGCCTCAGATGGCTCACCATTGCTGGTAACCGGAAGTCAATTCCACAAGGTCTTTCTGAAGACCCATATAGGGTGTGCCTCAGAATTGTCCACTGGAGAAGGAGTATTTATTTACCAGCTTCCATCTGTCTTTCGTCCTGGGTGGCCCCTTGGAGTTTTAATGCTCTTGTTTCCCCCATCGTTCGTGAATGAATGGGAGTCACATTCACAGGTGTCCCAGTTCACAGCGTTAGAGAAGGCGAGAGGCTGATGACAAGCGGCAGATGATACAGCAGAAACGGTTGCTGTTAGTTATACCCATGCAGAACTGACTGCCACCGAAATTGCTGGAGTAAACTGCAGGCTGAGAGGTGTCTGATATGTTCATTTAGTATCTATTGAGAGCAACTCTACAAAGGGATTACAGGGCCATTACAGTAATAGATAGAGTGTTAGGAGCATAATAGGAATCAGGGAGGAAATAATGAACTAACCTTCAGCATGAGATTGTGTCTGTTACATGTGCTCTTGGGCCCTGGCTGTAAAAATCTGCAGTAGTGATGGGAAGGAGATCAGAGAGGAACACAAACTGGCAGAGGTGATGTTCGCTGATGGCAAAGAGAGCTGCAATGGATGAGCCTGGAACAGATGTGCAAAGAGGGATAGCACAGCAGTGGGGCTGGGTTTGAACTGATAATAGTAGTCAGGGCAGGGGATCGGGGTGGCTGATAGTCACATAGGAGTCAGGGGAGGTAACTGGGGGCAGGTGATGTTTATACGAGATACTATGCGCTTGTATTCTTAGCTGCTCAGTCGTGTCCGACTCTTAGGACCCCATGGACTCTAGTCCATCAGACTCTGTCCATGGGATTTTCCAGGCAAGAATACTGGAGTGGGTTTCCATTTTCTTCTTCAGGGGATCTTTCCATCCCAAGGATTTGACCCATGTCACATGCATCTCCTGCATGGCAGGTGGATTCTTTTACCCACTGAGCCATTGGGAAAGTCTATGAGAGATACTAAGGAGGGAAGAAATGGGGAAAAAAGATTTTAAAAGATTTTACTGTCCATGAATTGTAAACACACTTGATATTTTCAAGAAACTTTGGTAGACATATCATTTGTTTTACTCCAATTCAGTTGCCCATCTCGTTTTAATTTTTTCCCATTGCAACCCTGTACAGAGAAGAGTCCTAAAGTGAGGGCAGGAAAAATGGGAGTGAAATAGTTAGACTAGATCATAAATCACCATCGCACTATTCTGTATTTGATGCCTTTAAAGGTACTGGTGGCTCTGGTGGGCACTGTGCTGTGTTATCTGCATGCTCTTTTGGGAATGGAGGCCTTATTCCTCTGTCAGCTCAGGGATCACCTCTGTTGAGAGAGCTTCCTTGTCTGTCCCATGCCGTTCCTGTAGGGACCCAGCTCCAAGGACAGATTCATATGGGATAGAAGGGCTCAGTCCCATTACCCCACTGGGGGCAATGGTAAAGGGTATCCCAGTCTCAGAGCTCTCTGTAGGTGCTCAGTCCTTAGACAAACTGGTCATCGTGCCTTAATTCGGTGTTAGTGGTATTAACATGGACTTCCCTGGTGGCTCAGATGATAAAGAATTTGCCTGCAATGTGGGAGACCCCAGTTTGATCCCTGGGTTGGGAAGATTCCCTGGAGGAGGGCATGCAACCCACTCAAATAGTCTTGCCTGGAGAATCCTCATGGACAGAGGAGCCTGGTGGGCTACAGTCCATGGGGTGGCAAAGAGTCAGACATGACTAAGCAATGAAACACAGCAGAGTATTAATACATGATATACAGACTCATGATATACATGGCATCACTGACTCCATGGACATCAGTTGGAGCAAGCTCCAGGAGTTGGTGGTGGACAGGGAAGCCTGGTGTGCTACAGTCCATGGGGTCACAGAGAGTCAGACACAACCGAGCGACTGAACTGAATTGATTGATACAGACTCAGTTTTCTTCAACATAATTTTTTTCTTCCATTGTCCTACCCCAATAGGCTATAACAACTGTTAATTTCATAGTAAATATAGACATTTGTTGTTTTTTATCTTCTCTTCTCTTTAGAATCCCCTTGTAGATGAACAGATCTATCTGCTTCCAGAAATAGCCCTTTTTCTGTCCAGCCGCCACTACACCTGCTGTGCTCCCCGCCCCTCCGTCCTTGCTCACACAGTTCTCTTTTTCTTAGTGCTTTTCCCTCGACCCACATTTCTAACTCGGTGTACTGGAATTCTGCTCATTGTTTATGGCCCGATTCACATTCCGCCTTCTCTGTGATTCCTATTCTGACTTCTATTTTCTTTGAATTTTCTTTTCTCTGAAAGTTGATAATAACCATTCCCTATGCTGTGCAATGGGCTTCCCCGGTGGCTCAGAGGTTAAAGCATTTGCCTGCAATGCAGGAGATCTGGGTTCGATTCCTGGGTCGGGAAGATCCCCTGGAGAAGGAAATGGCAACCCACTCCAGTATTCTTGCCTGGAGAATCCCATGGACAGAGGAGCCTGGTAGGCTACAGTCCACCGGGTCACAAAGACTCGGACACGACTGAGTGACTTCACTTCACTTGATGCTGTGCAATAGCACTTCCTCATTGCGTTTTTGGATTTTGTTTCCTTATGTGCATATCTGACTCATTCAGCCTAGGTGGCAATGTGTTGGAGGCAGAGCCCGAGTGTGGTTCCTTGTATTCACTGAAGCATGTTGCTGGGCTACGGGGTGTGCATGCTAAGGCACTTCAGTCGTGTCTGACTCTTGCAGCCCGCCAGGCTCCTCTGTCCGTGGGATTCTCCAGGCAAGAATACTGGAGTGGGTTGTCATGCCCTCCTCCAGGGGATCTTCCCCACCCACCGATCCAACCCACGTCTATTATGTCTCCTGCATAATTCAGGTGGGTTCTTCACCAGTAGTTCCACCTGGGAAGCCCGTGCTACTGGGTAATAATCACATCCATTATGCACTTAGACTCTACTGGCTACAGTGTTTAGCACTTTCCATATATGAACTCATTTAATTTTTACAAGTACCTAGTGAGGTATATGTTATTAATATTATTCCTCATTTTGCATTTCAGGAAACTGAGTCCTAGAGAGATTGAGGGACTTCTCAAGAACATACAGTTGGAAATGGCTTGGTCTGTTTCAGTGCCAAGTCTTGGTTCTGAGTCACTCAACCATATGCGTCCAATACATTCAAGAAAGTGTAATGGATTGACTGATGTAGATATAAATTCCAAAGTATGGGTTTGTTTGTGGGGGCCCAGAGGATAAGATGAAGCTTTACTTCCCTAGGATACAGTATTTATTTTGTCAATGACACGTTTAGTAGTACCAATGAGAAAACAGCTGTGAGCAATAACAGTTAATACATGACTTCTTGCAATCTCATCTTTGTGCTGAGTTTGGCATCAAGTCGTGCATTTACTCCCCAAATGTGATTTGGCATTGCTACATGCATTTCAGTCATCACGGTGGACATCAAAATATTAGTCGTGTCCCTCAAGGAACTGACATGACAAATAAAAACAACATGGAGCTTGCAGGCATCTATACTCTGTGGAGCTAATGTTTCCTAGAAGACAGGGGATGCTGGGATCATGACTCATGCATACAGAAATCACGGATGTAATGAAATTCATCAATGCTCTTTCACATTTGCTGTTTCTGAGTATCAAACAGAGATTTCCAGAAAAGAAAATGCAACAGTCTGGAGAGAGTATTCAGAAACAATCATTATCATACATCTGTGGACAACTTGTTTTTGTGGGGTTTGTGTCACCTCGGCTTTTAAACAGAGCTTGTCCAGTTGTAAATAACAGCTCAAAGCAGTCAAGGCCAGAAAGAAAAAGTCTTTGAGATCTCCATTTCGCCTTAAAAATTCATATGACTTCAGTTTTCCATGTGTGTTTTTGTTTTTAAAAAATTTGAAAGACCACTAAAAATCAAATAAATAGACCTCAGATGAAAGTCATGCTCAAGTTATTGTCTTTGGGGTAATTTTCTGTGTACTACATTGCGGTCTATTTTGGAAAAATAAAACCCTAAAGAATCAAAGGCCACTCACAGTGTATATCACTAATATCAATGCAGTAATTATTCTTAACTATGTTGTCATAGTATTTTTTAGATATATATGGATCTTAGTAGCAACATTTAAAAAAATGTTTCATTCTTGTTAGCCATGCCAACTATCAATAAAGAGAGAGTTCCAGAGTGTCACAAATATGTAGTAAGTTTCAATATTTAAGGATTCTCTTAGTGGAAATTTTGATAATTTTATCTCTGATATAAGGTCACAGCTCTTCTCTATATCAAGAAATGAAGGAGGGGGATCAAGATGATGGAACAGGAAGGCCCTGGCTCACCTCCCCGCTATGAACACATGAGAACTACAACTATAGTTAGGGCTGTTCTCACGGAGAACCACCAGAAGACTGGCAGAATGTCTCTTCTAGAACCAGGGCAATAAAGGAAGAATCATGCAGAGTCTAGTAGGAGGGGAGAAGAAGTGATCTATTCAGAAACCACATCTCTAGCGGGTGACCCAGAAGTGAAGAGGCATATCACAGGTCTGGGGGACTTCCCTTAGGAGTAAAGGATTTGATTCTGGCACCTGGGGCCTGGCACCAGGAAGATGAGTCTCCTTGGATGATCTGAACACCAGTGAGTCTTACCGGAGAGCAGAAAGAACCAGATTCCGCCCTCGACGGGTGCACTTACAGACTTGTTTGCTCCCAGCCCTGGTGCGGAGGCAGCCGACTGAAAACTGACGTTGCTCTAGCTGGGCTGCCAGGATGACTCCAGAGCGCTCCCACCCCAAGCAGGCCATGGTCAGAGTCAGACCCCAAGGCAGCACCTACTTCCAGCTTATACGTGTCTGAGGCTGCCTCAGTTATACAAAGAGCAGAGTCCTGCCAACACTCAGTGATTATCAGTTCAGTTCAGTAACTCAGTCGTGTCTGACTCTTCGCAACCCCATGGACACTGCACACCAGGCTTCCCTGTCCATCACCAATTCCCAGACCTTACTTAAACAAAGCTCCATTGAGTCGGTGACGCCATCCAACCATCTTATCCTATGTCGCCCCCTTCTCCTCCCACCTTCAATCTTTCCCAGCATCAGGGTCTTTTCCAATGAGTCAGCTCTTTGCATCAAGTGGCCAAAGGATTGGAGTTTCAGCTTCAGCATCAGTCCTTCCAATGAACACCCGGAACTGATCTCCTTTAGGATGGACAGGTTGGATCTCCTTGCAGTCCAAGGGACTCTCAAGAGTCTTCTCCAATACCACAGTTCAAAACCATCAATTCTTCAGCACTCAGCTTTCTTTATAGTCCAAATCTCCATCGAACACAACATCCATACATGACTACTGGAAAAAACATAACTTTGATTAGATGGACCTTTGTTGGCAAAGTAATATCTCTGCTTCTTAATATGCTGTCTAGGTTGGTCATAACTTTTCTTCCAAGGAGCAAGTGTCTTTTAATTTCATGGCTGCAGTCATCATCTGCAGTGATTTTGGAGCCCCCCCCCCAAAAAAAAAGTCTCTCACTGTTTCTACTGTTTCCCCATTTATTTCCCATGAAGTGATGAGACCAGATGCTGTGATCTTAGTTTTCTGAATGATGAGTTTTAAGCCAACTTTTTCACTCTCCTCTTTCACTTTCATCAAGAGGCTCTTTAGTTCTTCTTCACTTTCTGCCATAAGGGTGGTGTCATCTGCATATCTGAGGTTATTGATATTTCTCCCAGCAATCTTGATTCCAGCTTGTGCTTCATCCAGCCCAGCATTTCTCTAGATGTACTCTGCATATAAGTTAAATAAGCAGGGTGACAATATAAAGCTTTGACCTACTCCTTTCCCGACTTGAAACCAGTCTGTTGTTTCATATCCAGTTCTAACTGTTGCTTCTTGATCTGCATACAGATTTCTCAGGAGGAAGGTTAGGGGGTCTGGTATTCCCAACTCTTTCAGAATTTTCCACAGTGTGTTGTGATCCACACAGTCAAAAGCAGAAGTAGATATTTTTCTGGAACTCTCTTGCTTTTTCGATGATCCAACAGACATTGGCAATTTGATCTCTGGTTCCTCTGCCTTTTCTAAATCCAGCTTGAATGTCTGGAAGTTCATGGTTCATGTACTGTTGAAGCCTGACTTGGAGAATTTTGAGCATTACTCTACTAGCATGTGAGATGAGTGCAATTGTGCGGTAGTGTGAGCATTTTTGGCATTGCCTTTCTTTGGGATTGGAATGAAAATTGACCTTTTCCAGTCCTGTGGCCACTGCTGACTTTTTCAGTTTTACTGACATATTGATTGTGGCACTTTCACAGCATGATCTTTTAGGATTTGAAATAGTTCAATTGGAATTCCATCACCTCCAGTAGCTTTGTTCATAGTTATGCTTCCTAAGGCCCACTTAACTTTGCATTCCAGGATGTCTGGCTTTAGGTGAGTGATCACACCATCGTGGTTATCTGGGTCATGAAGATCTTTTTGTATAGTTCTTCCGTGTATTCTTGCCACCTCTTCTTAATATCTTCTGCTTCTGTTAGGTCTACACCATTTCTGTCCTTTTTGTGCCCATCATTGCATGAAATATTCCCTTGGTATCTCTAATTTTCCTGCAGAGATCTCTAGTCTTTCCCATTCTCCTGTTTTCTCTATTTCTTTGCATTGATTACTGAGGAAGGCTTTCTTATTTCTCTTTGTTATTCTTTGAAACTCTGCATTCAGATGGGCATATCTTTCTCTTTCTCCTTTGCCTTTCACTTTCTTCTTCTCACAGCTATTTGTAAGGCCTCCTCAGGCAGCCATTTTGCCTTTTTGCATTTCTTTTTCTTGGGCATGGTCTTGATCACTGCCTCCTGTACAAAGTCACAAACCTTTGTCCATAGTTTCTTCAGGCACTATATCAGATCTGATCCCTTGAATCTATTTGTCACTTCCACTGTATAATTGTAAGGGATTTGATTTAGGTCAGAGATCATGAGGGCAGTCTTATCAGGGGAAGAATGAGTACTCTGACTCAGCTCATGGCTGACACAAGCAAGATTTTTTTTTTTAAAGCAAAATACACACATCTTCTTCCATAGAAGCTTGGATTCTATTCCATCTGCTTTCTCCTTTACTTCAGGCAAGGTGGAACTATAGCAAATTTAAACATTTTTACCTGGAAGATCTACATAGCATAGTTTTTGATGTAGTCCTCAATGTTACTAAAACATTGATTCTGTTTTTCTCTTATTTTGACCTATTAGCAGCATTTGGTCTTCCCTGATAGATCAGTTGGTAAAGAATCAGCCTTCAATGCAGGAGACCCTGGTTCGATTCCTGGGTTGGCAAGATCCGCTGGAGAAGAGACAGGCTATCCACTCCAGTGTTCTTGGGCTTCCCTGTGGCTCAGCTAGTAAAGAATTCACCTGCAATGTGGGAGACCTGGGTTCAGTCCCTGGGTTGGGAAGATCGCCTGGAGAAGGGAAAGGCTACCCACTCCAGTATTCTGGCCTGGAGAATTCCATGGAGTGTATAGTCCATGAGGTTGCAAAGAGTCAAACACGATTGAGTGGCTTTCACTTGCACTTAGCATTTGTTGACATTTCCCTCATTCTCAATACACTGTCTTTGAAAGTGAAAGTGTTAGCTCTTCAGTCATATCTAACCCTATGGACTGTAGCCCACTAGACTCTTGTTTCCATGGAGTTCTCCAGGCAAGAATACAGGAGTGGGTTGCCATTCCCTTCTCCAGGGGACCTTCTTGACCCAGGGATTGAACCCGGGTCTCCCACATTGCAGGTGGATTCCTTACCATCTGAGCCACCAGGGAAGCCCCATAAGCTGTGTTACTGGTGGACAAAGGAGTCTGGAAGGCTGCAGTCCACAGGGTTGCCCAGAGTCGGACAGGACTGGGGTGACCGGGCATACAGGCACCTTGTTTTTAGGGCCTCATAAACTTCCCCTTTCCTTCCTACCTTCTCAGCCCAGCCTCCTCTGCTCATTGTTCCCCCTCTTTCTGAGCTTTGCCCCAGCACTCAGACCTCTCTAGTGAAGTGAAAGTCACTCAGTCATGTCCGACTCTTTACAACTCCATGGACTATACAGTTCATGGAATTCTCCAGGCCAGAATACTGGGGTGGGTAGCCTTTCCCTTCTCCAAGGGATCTTCCCAACCCAGGGATCAAACCCAGATCTCCTCCACTGCAGGTGGATTCTTTACCAGCTGACCCACCAGGGAAGCCCAAGAATATTGCAGTGGGTGGCCTATCCCTTCTCCAGGGGATCTTCCCAACCCAGGAATTGAACCGGGGTCTCCTGCATTGCAGGCGGATTCTTTACCAGCTGAGCCACAAGGGAAGCCCATTCCTAGGTGATTTCACATAATCTCAGAGCTTTTTATATGGAGCTTCCCATGTGGTGCTGGTGGTAAAGAATCTGCCTGCCGATGCAGGAGCTGTAAAGAGACACAAGTTCAATCCGTGGATCAGGAAGATCCCCTGGAAGAGGGCATGGCAACCCACTCCAGTATTCCTGCCTCGAGAGTCCCATAGACAGAGGATCCAGTCAGGCTATGGTGCATGGAGGCGCAAAGACTCAGACATGACTGAAGTGGCTGAGCATGCATGCACAGAGTTTATATACTGTCTCTGTGTTGCCAAATCCCACCCACTACCTCCAGGCCTGCTGCTCCCTCGAGGTCCTGATTCATACTTAATCATTCATATCTGTATGCTCAACACTTCTGTTGGGGGTCTAATCCGCATATCAGACTTAAATGTGGAAAACTGAACCACTGATCAACCTCCCCTCAGTAACCTTCCCACCATGCACTCAGTCCTCCTTAGACTTTCTGACCTAACTAAGAGCCTCCACCATTCACCCAGATGCTTTCAAGTTCAAACACTAAGTAAGCCTCATGTATAAGTCCTTTGTTTTCCTAATAACTCACATCAAATTCATATAAAAGTTCTTTGCTTTTTTTTTTCAAAATATATCCTGAATTTGACTCCTTCTCCCCATCGTCATGGTCAAAGGCATCATCCTCTTTTGCTTGGGTTAGTCCCAAAAATTATCCTTCCATTCTTACTCATCCCAGCCGTATCTAATCCTCACAGAGTAGCAAGTGTGATTTTGGCAAATGTAAATCAGACCATGTAAAAACCTCACAATAACTTCCCATTATACTTAGGGTACAGTTGAAAGACCTTTCCTTGGCCCAAAGGCCCCACGTGATTCGCTGCTGACTACTGATCCTATTTCATGTATGCCACCCGCTTCTTTCCTTTTCTCTGTTCCAACTGTACTGTCCTTCCTGTGGTCCCTGAACACACACCCTTTCCCATCCTACAGTCTATATATTTGACACTCTTTTTCCTTGGGCTATCTTTCCCTACACCTTCAGTGGGATAACTCCCCACACTGGAGGTTGCTATTCAAATGTCACCTTTTCAGAGAGGCTTTCCCTATATTCCCTATGGATTATCCATTCTTTGTTACACTTTCTATTTCTCACAAAATTTATCTGCATATAAAATTATATATTTGCTCATTTCTTTACTAAAATGTTTGCCCTCTAGAAAACAGAGACATTTAATTTATTTTTATTTACAGTTATATCCTCAGCACCCAGCATGGTGTTCTATGTATAATTGTTGTTCTGTGAGTATTTGTTTCATGAACAAATGAACAAGATAATCTATCTCAGCTTCCAACACTGTCTAGGCTCTCTTTTATGGAAATACACAAAAAGGGGTTAATAGACACATGATAGTTATGTTTGGGAAAAGGAACCCAATCTGAAGAAACAAAGCAAAAATCTTCCTATGAGATAATTTTTAAGAAAAAAAAAGAGAAATACATAGGTAATGATTTAATTCATTTAGTTATCAAGATATAAGACAATGTTGAAGACTGGAACTTATTAAGAAGAAAAATATATAATTCAGAAAAAGTTTATTTTAGCTAATAGGGGTCTTTCATAATCCCATGTGAATCTTAGGATTTTTTTCTATTTCTGTAAAAATGCCATTGGATCTTTGACAGAGTTGGCAGCGAATTTGTAGATTGCTTTGGTTAGTGCTGACATTTTAACAATACTAATTCTTCTAATCCGTAATTATAGGATATCTTTCCATTTATTTGTGAATTTTCAACTTTTTTTGTCAGTATTTTCTAGTTTGTAGTGTATAGATCTTTCAGTTCCATGATTATATTATTCCTAAAATTTGAAAAGTCTATAATAAGTAGAATTATTTTCTTAATTTCTGTTTTGGAAAGTTCATTGTTAGTGTATAGAAACATAACTGATTATTGCATGGTGACTACAGATCATAGTACTGTATTTGATATTCAAAATTCGCTGACAGACTAGATCTTCGATGTTCTCACCACACACACGTAACCATGTGAGGTGATGGATATATTAATTAGCATGATTGTGGTAGTCATTTCAGTGTATATACATATCTCAAAAATCATGTTATACCCCATAAATGTATACATTTTATCTGTCAATTATACGTCAGTAAGTCTGGAGAGAAAAAAAGAAAAAGCACATTAAATATTTTTTTTAATATTTTCCTGAAGATGTGATTTTTTTAAAAATGAATTCTGATTTTTTACGGGGGCTGTAATCTGGTTTTCAACTCTAGTTAGGTTCAAGGCTTTGCCCTGTCTCCTTACTTCTGTGTGGAAGCTCTAATTCAGCTGGATTCTAACGTACCCTCTGGGGATACCAGGAGCTTCACCACTACCTACTTCTTTCAACTTACTCTCCTGCTTTTACTGTGAATTTGAACTGATTCACTAGCTTTCTTGGGGCTTCCCAGCTGGTGCTAGTTGGAACCAGCCCACCAATGCAGGAGACATAAGAGACACATAAGATCTTCCCCTGGGTCGGGAAGATCCCTTGCAGGAGAGCATGACAATCCACTCCAGTACTCTTGCCTGGAGAATCCCATGGACAGAGGAGCCTGAGGGGCTACATCCATGGAGTCACATGACTAAAGCGACTTAGCACACACACACTAAGTTTCTCAAAGTTTCATTCATTCATTTAAAAACACAATTTAAAAACAGTTTTTGACGTGTGTGTGTGTGTGTGTGTAATGGAGTGAAAGTATTAGGATCTTTGCATGTTGCAGAATCAATTATCTAGTGTTATCTCTCTAGTTAACTAAAATATAGCAATATACTTTTAGAATAAAATAAAATAACCCCTTTTTAAAGGATGAAAGTAAAAAGACATACTTGCACCCTATTTAATGTTCATCCATAATAAAATCGCCTTTGCTGACAGGTATTTTGATCTTTTGAGACATTCTCAAAAGTAGGGAGACCCGCTTACATCAAAGACAAAACAGGAAACAGACTCTTGGGACCAGCTCAGAGAATCTTGGTATCAACAACTGATAAACTGAACAAATGATAAATTGATTAATGCTGTCTGTCAGACACTAAACTGAATTAACTCTAACCATTTTTGTTTATCAACTTGCATATTTCAAAGAAGGAACATCTAATTTGTCTTAGGTTAGCATGCTGATCCCTTGATGTGGCAGGACCCTTTGTTGTGGTAACTCCTCCAAGCATTTATCCTTCTTTCTTTCCAGAATGGAACTCCTGAGTTTCAACTGGGCACACAGGCTTACCAGCTAGAGAGTACTTTTTTTTTTTTCCATTTATTTTTATTAGTTGCAGGCTAATTACTTTACAATGTTGTAGTGGTTTTTGCCATTCATTGACATGAATCAGCCATGGATTTACATGTGTTCCCCATCCCGATAACCCCTCCCACCTCCCTCTCTACCCGATCCTTCTGGGTCTTCCCAGTGCACCAGGCCCGAGCACTTGTCTCATGAATCCAACCTGGGCTAGTGATCTGTTTCACGCTAGATAATATACATGTTTCGATGCTGTTCTCTCGAAACATCCCACCCTCGCCTTCTCCCACAGACTCCAAAAGTCTGTTCTGCACATCTGTGTCTCTTTTTCTGTTTTGCATATAGGGTTATCGTTACCATCTTTCTAAATTCCATATATATGTGTTAGTATGCTGTAATGTTCTTTATCTTTCTGGCTTACTTCACTCTGTATAATAGGCTCCAGTTTCATCCATCTCATTAGAACTGATTCAAATGAATTCTTTTTAATGGCTGAGTAATATTCCATGGTGTATATGTACCACAGCTTCCTTATCCATTCATCTGCTGATGGGCATCTAGGTTGCTTCCATGTCATGGCTATTATAAACAGTGCTGTGATGAACATTGGGGTGCATGTGTCTCTTTCGGATCTGGTTTCCTCAGTGTGTATGCCCAGAAGTGGGATTGCTGGGTCATATGGCAGTTCTATTTCCAGTTTTTTAAGGAATCTCCACACTGTTCTCCATAGCGGCTGTACTAGTTTGCATTCCCACCAACAGTGTAAGAGGGTTCCCTTTTCTCCACACCCTCTCCAGCATTTATTGCTTGTAGACTTTTGGATAGCAGCCATCCTGACTGGTGTGTAATGGTACCTCATTGTGGTTTTGATTTGCATTTCTCTGATAATGAGTGATGTTGAGTATCTTTTCATGTGTTTGTTAGCCATCTGTATGTCTTCTTTGGAGAAATGTCTGTCTAGTTCTTTGGCCCATTTTTTGATTGGGTCCTTTATTTTTCTGGAATTGAGCTGCAGGAGTTGCTTGTATATTTTTGAGATTAATCCTTTGTCTGTTGCTTCGTTTGCTATTATTTTCTCCTAATCTGAGGGCTGTCTTTTCACCTTGCTTATACTTTCCTTTGTTGTGCAAAAGCTTTTAAGTTTAATTAGGTCCCATTTGTTTACTTTTGCTTTTATCTCCAATAATGAGAGTACATTTCTTTTGCAGCCAGGTGTGACCAGGTGAGTTATTCCTGGTCAATACAATGTGAACAGAAATTATTCCACAACTTTCAGGTTATTTTAAAGATGAAGCCATTTCCCCTAAGACTTGCTTTGTCTAGCCCCCTTGAAGAAACATGGACATGTGGACCATGTCAGCTGTGGCCAGTGTTGACAGATCAGGGAACAACAGTAACCTAGGGAATGGCAGAACAGCCATATGGAAGAGCTGGGATCCTGGAGTGATGTTCTGCGGCACAGCTGACCCACCACCTTGAAATGGCTACTACGAGAGAGGAAAAGAAACTCCCACCTCTTACTGATTCCACGTTTCTTTTTTTACATCTGTTTACAATTTATCTTGACACAACTACACCAACCTAGGGAGGATAAGACAGAGATTAACTGACTGCCCTTCACAAGAGATAACTATCTCCTTGAAAGACTTGGGATACTAGAACCCTATCCCCCACCCTCAGCCAGCAGCCACACCCACCTAAGTGGAATCAATTCTGGGTAACTAAACCAACAAAAGTCCAATACAGCTTTCATGAAGTAACAAATATATTGTACAGCTTTCATACAAACAGGCAATTTAAACCTATTACCGTGTTTGCTTTAAGAATATTTTGAGAACTTTGTCCAGGACATCACTCCTTATATTAAAGTGTCCCTTAAAATACTTGATATAAAGTCAGAATGCTCTGTGTGGTACAGTGGTAAAGAATTTGCCTGCCAGTGCTGGAGACAAAAGAGACACCGGTTCAATCACTGGATAGGGAAGATTCTCTGGAGTACGAAATGCAACCCACTCCAGTATTCTTGCTGGGAGAATCCCATAGACAGAGGAGCCTGCTGGGCTATAATCCATAGGGTCACAAAGAGTCGGACATGACTGAGAGACTTAGTATAAATGCATAGAGCCAAAATGCACAGAAATGTTATTGTTCTCCAGGGAGGGATGATCTGATCGTGATTTTGACAGAAAAACAATGTGCATAAAAATGTTTTCCCCTTCATTCAAGTGGAGAGTTGAATTTACAGTTCAAATAATGAGTATACTCCTCCTTACGGCCTGTAGAGTATTGTCTTCTTCGGTTTCTGCCCACACTTTCTTAGTCTACTTTTTATTTCCTGAATTTTGACTTTGTATTATAGTATTTTATTTTGTATGCTTTTATTGTCACTAGACTCAACCACTGTATAAATTGATAGACTATAAATACATGAGAAAGCAATTCATTGAAACAGAATGCTCGTGATTCTAAAAGATACACGTTCAACTTTAAAAAATTTTTTGGAGAACTCATCTATCTTCCATCTATCCCCACCATGTTCCTATTCTCCTTCTAAGGTTTCTGTTTATTTTCTCCTCTCTCTTGTCCCTCAGTCTCCAAACCAAGCCCTTATATCTTTAATTATAGCCATTTAGCCTTATGCTAAGAACACATGGGATCTAGGTTTTGAGGAGCCTGAAGCTTATACTATACAGGGACCCATCTTTATTAAATACACAACTAGGAATTAAATTGGATATTACTGAAAATGATAAATCACAGCAATGCATAGATGCTACTTTGTTTATTAAAGTTTTAGTTTACTTTTACTTTCGGCTGCACGGGGTCTCCATTGTGGGGCATGGGTTTGTCACCTTGGTGGCTTCTCTCAAGGAGCATGGACTCTGGGGGCACAGGCTTCAGTGGTCATGGCTCATGGGCTTTGTTGTCTCACAGTATGTGGCCTCCCTCAGGTCCTGGGATTGAACCTACATCCCCTGCATTTTGGCAAGTGGATTCTTAACCATTGCACTGCCAGGAAAGTCCAATAAATTTTTTTAAAAAAAGAGAAAAGCAACTTACAGGGCTTCCATTGTGGTCCAGTGGTTAAGACTCCACCCTGCAATGCAAGGGACACTGATTTGATCCCTGGTCCAGGAAGATCCCACATGCTGTTCAGAGCAGCCAAGCCCAGGTGGCCACAGCGACCGAGCCAGTGTTCTAGAGCCCAGGAGCTAGAACTACTGAAGCCCAAAGGCCAAGAGCTTGTGCTCCACAAGAAGAGAAGCCACTGCAATGAGAAGCCCCTGCACCACAATGACAAGTAGCTCCCGCTTGCTGTACCTAGAGAAAGCCCTTGTGCAGGATGAAGACCCACCATAGCCAAAAAAATAAAATAACTATATAAATATTACAGGTACAAAACCAAAAAAAAGGCAAGAAAACTGACAAATACCATAAACACAATAAAATCAGGAAAAAAGCTATTATTATTCAACTGCCTGACATCTCTCTATAATACATTCCTTTCTTAAATGTTTGTGTTGTATACTCTCCAATCACATCTTCACATACCAACAGATCTGTAGTACTATTTCCCATAGAAAGACTATAAAGGCATTTGAATTTATTTTATACTGGGTAGTCAGGAAAGTTACTTGCATTTTTATAACCCATTATGTATATGCCAGCAAATTTGTAAAACTCTCAGTGGCCACAGGACTGGAAAAGGTCAGTTTTCATTCCAATCCCAAAGAAAGGCAATGCCAAAGAATGTTCAAACTACCTCACAATTGCACTCATCTCACACACTATCAAAGTAATGTTCAAAATTCTCCAAGCCAGGCTTCAACAGTACATGAACCGTGAGCTTCCAGATGTTCAAGCTGGATATAGAAAAACCAGAGGAAGCAGAGATCAAATTGCCAACATCTGCTGGATCATCAAAAAAGTGAGAGTTCCTGAAAAATATCTACTTCTGCTCTATTGATTATGCCAAAGCCTTTGACTGTGTGGATCACATCACACTGTGGAAAATTCTGAAAGAGATGGGAATACCACACCACCTGACCTGACTGTTAAGAAACCTATATGCAGGTCAGGAAGCAACAGTTAGAACTGGACATGGAACAACAGACTTGTTCCAAATAGGAAAAGGAGTACGTCAAGGCTGTATATTGTCACCCTGCTTATTTAACTTATATGCAGAGTACATGATGAGAAATGCTGGACTGGATGAAGCACAAGCTGGAATCAAGATTGCCGGGAGATGACACCACCCTTATGGCAGAAAGCAAAGAAGAAATAAAGAGCCTCTTGATGAAAGTGAAAGACAAGAGTGAAAAAATTGGCCTAAAATTTACCATTCAGAAAACTAAGATCAAGGCATCTGGTCCCATCACTTCAGGGCAAATAGATGGGGAAACAGTGACAGACTTTATTTTTCTGAGCTCCAAAATCACTGCAGATGGTGACTGCAGTCATGAAATTAAAAGATGCTTGCTCCTTGGAAGAAAAGCTATGACCCACCTAGACAGCATATTAAAAAGCAGAGACATTACTTTGCCAACAAAGGTCCGTCTAGTCAAAGCTATGGTTTTTCCCGTAGTCATTTTTGGATGTGAGAATTGGACTATAAAGAAAGCTGAGCACTGAAGATTGGATGCTTTCGAACTGTGGTGTTGGAGAAGACTCTTGAGAGTCCCTTGGACTGCAAGGAGATCCAGCCAGTCCATCCTAAAGGAGATGAGTCCTGGATGTTCATTGGAAGGACTGATGCTGAAGCTGAAACTCCAATACTCTGGCCACCTTATGTGAAGAACTGACTCGTTTGAAAAGACCCTGATGCTGGGAAAGATTGCAGGCAGGAGAAGAAGGGAATGATAGAGAATGAGATGGTTGGATGGCATCACCGAGTTTGGGTAAACTCTGGGAGTTGGTGATGGACAGGGAGGCCTGGCATGCTGCAGTCCATGGGGTCGCAAAGACTCAGACACGACTGATCTGAACTGAACCATTTTTAGGAATATCAGTCAAACTTTTAGGATGATTGTTCAATTGAGAAAATATCAGTGATCATTTTTTATACATTTTAAATATGCTGAGGATATTTTCTAGTATAGTAATTAATCTGAATACTTTCAGAATCTTTGACACTTTTAAACAGCTTGCTCTTAACACACTCTTTGTAATGGTATATTGTAGGTATTTTTAATGAGCATTTGGTATCTAGTCAACATGAAATTAAATAATATAGTAATCAAACCAGGGTCTTCTGCATTGCAGGAAGATTCTTTACCAACTGAGCTGCCAGGGAAGTTCTCATGAATTCATATCGCTTCACTAATAATAGTAACAAGTAAGCTAAGAGTCCCCACTTTACTTTCAAGTTTATTTATTTCTTTTGTAGAAGATTGTTTTCAATACAGTAACATTGCTTCTTGATGTCAGAATACTTTCTATTGATTTCATTATTCATTTTTATCACTTTTGTTTCATATTCTATTAATTTTATGGATGATTTTTTTCTCTTTGTATTTTTAAATAGTTAAATTTAAAGATAATAGAAAATGACTTTTTGTATACATTATAGAAATATGCCATTTCTCACTTATTTTATTACAACATGCCAAAACATCCCATCAAATTTCAGTTAGCAGTATTTTTGACCTCATTAAATACATTGTTCCTATCTCAAAAGAAAAAATTGATGTCTTCATAATATTATATGCTGCCTTGTTTTTTATATTCTTGACAGAAGAGAATATCTTTTTGACTGATGATTGATGAAAAAGAAATCTTCAGCTTACAGTGCTAAACATCTCAAGACTGCAACATTTCCTCAGACCGGTATCTTTCTCCTTAAATTTCAGACCTTATTTTTCCATCACCACCCTGCACTTCCAAAGCTGAAGTTCATGTTCACATCATGATACACATTCGGCCCTTCCCTCTGATCCACAGAGCACCGTGAGTCACCACGGTGGGGACCAGGAGCCCACTCAGAAGCTGTTCGTTCACTGAGAGAGCTGGTAATGAAAGCTGAAAGTGATAGCAAGCTGCAGAACTATCTTCTACAAAATGCAAGCTCAAGGTATGGGATTCAGAGGGATTTCCCCAAGGCTGATCCCCAAAATTCTGGTGGCTTCAGCAATGCCACCTGGCAAAGGCCACAAAGAGTATGTTTTCTATTGTGTGTCTTTTACCACAATAAACAATTTAAAAAGAATTAGAAAATCACCATTTTTCAACTCCCCTAAGAAGTAATTAATTTGACAACTATTATGGTAAAGAATCTCCCCACAGTGCAGGAGACCCAGGTTCAATCTCCCTGGGGAAAGTTCCCTGGAGAAGGGAATGGCTCTCCACTCCAGTATTCTTACCTGGAGAATTTCATGGACAGAGGAGCCTGGCAGGCTACAGCCCACAGAGTCACAAAGAGTCAGGCACGACTGACCGACTAATTGAACAGGACTTAAATCAAAGATTGATGTGGAGTGTTGCAAAGGAGAGACCAGACTGTCACCACTTGAAATCTCTGATCAATTTCAGCATCACTAAAAGTGGAACCACCAGATAGTTCAGGCCTCTGATATGGTGCAAACTGAAGCACATACACAAGCACAAGGTTTTTTCATCCTTGTCAAAAATGTTAAATCTATTTCTAATCAAGACTTGAAATAATTTCCATTTGGACTAAAAAAGTAGGTGCAGAGAGATCAAGACTATAACATAAAATTTTGATGAAAACTTTTGATTGTGACAGATTCACACCTAACACAGTAAGACACGGAAGCCAGCTTAACATTATTGTCTCAGGTATTTTGTGTACTATTTTCCACTTTTAAAATGTAGACATAATCATATTATATATCCACTCCTCTGGAAGAAGGCAGGAATAGATTGAAAACTATGATCAAGCAAGTCAGATACAGTTAGACAACACAGTAAATGCATGCTTGAGGTCATTTAAGCTCTTCATGGCTGGTGTCCATTTGGAAGCAACTAAGGAACCAAGGATTCCCTGGTGGCTCAGAGGTTAAAGTGTCTGCCTCCAATGCGGGAGACCCGGGTTCGATCCCTGGGTCGGGAAGATCCCCTAGAGAAAGAAATGGCAACCCACTCAAGTATTCTTGCCTAGAGAATCCCATGGACGGAGGAGCCTAGTGGGCTACAGTCCATGGGGTCACAAAGAGTTGGACACGACTGAGCGACTTCACTAAGGAACCAATAGAGGGCTTCCCTGGGGGCTCAGACACTAAAGAATCTGCTTGCAATGCAGGAGACCTGTGTTTGATCCCTGGCTGGGAAGATCCCCTGGAGAAGGGAATAGCTAACTACTATAATATTTTTGCCTGGAGAATTCCAAAGGAGCCGAGCGGGCTACATCCATGGGGTTCCAGAGAGTCAGACACAACTGAGCGACTATCACTTTCACTGGTTTTTTTTTTTTTTCCCCCAAGAAACCAACAGAACTATTAAAGGCAAAGCAAGCTTCCTGGAGCTCCTTTTTAAGTCTCATGGCAGATTTTGGATATCAGTTTTGTTATAAAACTGATTATCTGTCTTCTAGTAAATTATTCATTTGAAGAAATGATTAAATTGCATCAAAAGGAAAAATTCATTTGAAAACTCCAAAATTACAAAATATTTGTTTTCCATTTTGTTGTTTTTATACCTGCTTCTTTGTTTGAAAACAGAGGTGGTCTATTTATTTATTTGGTAAAGCATTCTGAGGGCTCACAGAGGCACCTGATTATGACCAACTTCAGCCTGCTAGTCAAGGTTCCAGAAAGTTCAGTTTCTTAAGACCTATAATCATTGGAAGCACTGATGCTGAAGCTGAAGCTCCAGTATTTTGGCCACCTGATGTAAAGAACCGACTCATTGGTAAAGACTCATGCTGGGAAAGATTCAGGGCAGGAGGAGAAGGGGGCAACAAAGGATGAGATTGTTGGATGACATCACTGACTCAATGGACATAAGTTTGAGCAAACTCCTGAAGTAGTAAAGGACAGGGAAGCCTGGCGTGCTATCATCCATGGGGTGGCAATGAGTCAGACACAACTTAGTAATGAAACAACAAAATCATCTCCGAGAGTACTGGCATTGTCTCTTCCTCCATTTTTTTTGGAATTGGGGATGACATGTTGGACATACAGAAAACTGTTTATTTACTATCCAAATTTTATACATTCAACTTTAAAGTATCCGCTTCCATCCCCCATTCTTCCTGAAAGAAAAGACAAAAATATTTCTGTTCCAAGTTGATGGAATGTTAAACTACCCATTCTAGCTTTTTCTTTTCTTTCAGGTTATATAAAATATCACTTCAAATAAATTGAACAGGTCATCCATTTAAATAGTGCATAGATGTCTCATTTCCTGAGATGAAACAAACTTCCTGCAAAGCTAAAGTATATATTATGGAAAAATACAATGCAAACAATCAAGTACATAGAAGTGCAACATACTTTGGAACTACTTCAGGCTTTTAGATTGGTATGATTATGCTGTCATGTAAACAATCTATATGAATTCCTTTTGCTCTAGCAATTGCAAAATAAATTGTTGTCAGAGATTGGAAATCTTTTGATATGCCCTCTTAATACGAAAAAGAATCGGAGATCACACATTTCTGAAATAGCAACATTGGACAAGGTAAACTATGTGAAGAGAAACAAGTGGAAAAATACATTGCAGAACAATTTTCATAGAGCAAAGAAATTGCCGACGACATCTTGTTAGAAATATGTGTGAAGTTCCTCCCTTAAAGAAGTTTCATGAAAGTTTCCTAAGTTCAAGAAGATAAAGTATAGAAAATGATTTTTGAAACCTTTAGATGTGGTGGAATCTGCAGGGGAGATAGTGACAATTGTGAATAAACCAAAGACAACTGGAAATTTTAAACTGCTTCTTTGGTGAACCTGATGAGGAAACAATAAAGAAATGTGTCAGACCTCTGGTTCACTATTTTAGGAGGCATCTATGCAACATCTACGCAGTCAGTAAGAATGACTGAAAGCTTTGTATAGTCACTGTGAAACTTTATCTGCCTCAATGTTTTTAATAGAAACAGATGTTGATGCGTGTTGCCTGTTCCCTGGTAACATGCACATCCAGGTTCAAACACACTCTTAAAGATGCTCTGTTTATCCCCCACCATGCTGCTCTGCATACAAGCCAGAGTCAAATTGACTTAATGATTTGGGCTGCATTCCAGAGTAAACCTCTGAAGACTGATGGATGAAAAGAAAAACCCACCTGTTACTAGGATACCAAGGTCCTTTATCTTTTGACATTCAATAGTAAATTGGAAACAAGTCGAAGACACACTCATAATGCAAGAAAGCAGCTTGAAAGCCATGCTGCTTCCATAGACATCTCATTACAAACTGGCTTAGAGAACATTGCCCATATTAAAGACATTGGTAAAATCTTCCATAAAGTAAGAGTCACTAAAATGCAGATTAGAAACAGCAGAGGGATTTAATTTGAAAGAGTCGCATAAAGTTTGGGTCATACCACTGAAGCAGAATACACCATTCCTGCTTCCATTCTCTGGTGCAAAGTTTTAAGCTGAGCTAAATGAAAAAAAAAATGTTTGAATGTGCTCCAAAACCTGGAAATAATTTTGTACTTTACATGTCCTCTGTTATTATACCTATCAGGGAGGGACTATACAAATGCTTTATGAATGTAGTTATTAAATTACTCTCCAGGCTTGTCTTCCCTGTCCTAAATAATACAATTTCTTTTTAACATATTCTCCCATTTCTCGACTCTTTAATTATGGCTATCACTTACCATGATTTCTTCAGTTTCTCTAGGCGACCTTGACTTGCCACATTGTAAAATTTTCATCAAATGACTGAAACTTAGCTATTCATATTTAAATTTGTGTGAGTTGTACAGGATTGTCATGTGATTTTCATGACATATTTTCATATGACATACAATATACACATAAGATTAACATTTTCTACCTACAGTATCATTGGTATAAGACAGCTATATAATTTCTATATGATTTTCTATATAATTAACTAGAACATCAGTATAATCTGAGAATCATAAGACAATTTTAAATGGTTATCTTATCAGTGTAGTAAGGTGTTGTTATCATAATATAAGAGCAATCAAATTTTACATTTTCTGCAATATTTCAAAGGTAGCAATCACTAGCATGGGAAACGCATCACTTAGCTTTCTCTTCTTTTCCGAGAAATAAGAAAAAGTGTTGTGGGTGATTTTAGCCAGAAGAGTACATTCAGTTTTCTGTACACAGAGTTGTCTTTCTGTTCCTAGCCTTGAGCTCTGAGCAGTATAGCACCAAGAGACTCCCGTTTAAAAGGACTCTGGAGACCAGATCATTTATGTCAGCACTGTGCTCTGTGAAATTAACACATTGTACTTGTCAAAGGGCTATTGTAATGGAAATCTATTCTTCTGCAGTTGACTCCAGAGACCACAAATCATTTTCCCTGCCTGAAGACATGTCTTCAAGAAAAAAGCCAAGAGATGGCTTTAGGTTGTTATGGAGGTGACATTGCTGCAAAGACAAGCTTAACCACACGAAGCAGCAGAAGAGTCAAGCTTACCGTATTTCTCAAACTGAAAATGATGATCATTAAAAAGATACTGGGACAAAGAAACTAAAAATCCCTGACTTTTCCACACTCTTTAGCTTACTACTTTGAAAGGATGAGCTGTAGGACTTTGAATCCTATAGGCAAATGTCTTTCAGTGGTTTGTGTCCCTTCTAGGGGCTATAATGTGGTGTCATGGAAAGAGCCCTTTCTTAAGAATCAGGAGACCTGAGTTTGAGTCCAGATCTGATGTTATTTGACCCTGTAACCCTGACAAGGCCACTTAATCATTCTTCAAGTTCTTTATTTGTAAAATGAAGGAATTGGACCAATATTCCAATGATACTATAAGAAATTTATTTGGTTCTGTAATTTATCAGTCTCTACTTATTGTTAGAACATATTTAGATTAGTTCAAGATAATAATTGATCACAAAAATAAACATCTCACATTCTGGTAGGCAAAATATGGTGCCGAATGCACATTTGAGGGTTTCCCTATAGGCTTCCCTGGTCTCAGGTGGTAATGAATCTGCCTGCAGTGCAGAGACCTGGGCTCATTCCCTGGGTCAGGAAGATTCCCTGGAGAAGGCAATGGCAACCCACTCCACTATTCATGCCTAGAGAATCCCACGAACTCAGAAGCCTGGCTGGCTACAGTCCATGAGGTTGCAAAGAGTTGGACAGAGCTGAGAGACTAACACTTTCACTCCCACAGCACAGGCCTTGGGACAGGTTTTGTAAAAGCCTTCTCAACCTGACTCAAGAATGCAGCATCTTGGACTACTATAAACAAACAAATGTTCCTGCTTCATTCCCACGAATTTGGCTTGTCAAACCTATAGAAAATAAATGCATTTTCAGCTACGTTTTGGGGTGAAGATAATATCTTGGGGCATTTTCTCAGCAACCCCCTGTGAATTGGTCATTATATCTACAATGAGAAAAAAGAGACACAATTATATTTAATGGAACAGATAAAATATGGTGAACATGATCAAGCAAGAGCAGTTATTGTAATTTGCATTCTTAGGAATTTCTGTTCCTGACTGATGTTTAGATTAGGTGGACAAAACAGAACTCGACCTTGCTCTAGACCCATAGAATCCACACATGGTGGCTTGTAATTGACACTATAAGACCTCACAGCCAAATTGTAGTAATATTAATAGTTAATATTGTCATTTATAAGCAATATTGAGAAGCTAATTACTATTATTAACTAAAATAATGTTAGAAACACTCAAAAAGTTGTTAATGAACAGCAGAAAACTGGAATCGGGTTATACAAAAAGGCACCAATAGGTCATTTGGTAGAACTACACCTTGAGATGCTCGGATGGCATCACCGAGTAGGTGGACATGAGTTTGAGCAAGCTCCGGGAGTTGGTGATGGACAGGCAAGCCTGGCGTGCTGCAGTCCATGAGGCAGCTAAGAGTCGGACATGACTGAGCGACCGAGCTGACCTGAATTGGACGCCTGGTGCCCTGTGATGACTTTTGTGTAGGGCTTCGCTCTCTTTACTCCCGTCTCTGCCGAACCATCATGCCAGGTTACTAAGCCAGGGAGGCAGTTGCCAGCTTCTTTGACTCTTATTCACCTAGGCAGCTTAATCTTTTGTTTTTCCACTTTAATTATTTTATTTTCCTGATTATTAATTCATTCTTATAAAACACATAATAATGCAGAAATGAATAAAGCATCAGTCATATAGCTCCTATAATTGAGAAAATGTTTAGGGATGAACTAAAACTCAAGGATATTTGTTGCACGTATATGACTTATAAGTCCAACAAAAAAGTGAAGCATTTTTGGTTCAAAATATACGGAATTATGAGGAAGAGTGGAATAAGGTATCCCTTTTCCAAATATGGTCATTCAAATGGCAAACAAGCATTTCTGAAGTATAAAGACAACCATGAGAAAGGTGAGCCATGCACACCAGATATCTGGAGAACAAGCCTAGTTTTCTATTTTATTTCCTAACAGAACATACACTTAAACATGTCCTTTCATGGCCAGCAAGCAGAGTGCAGTGGAGCAAAACAGTCTTGTCTAGTGGTCTGAAACAGACTTAGGAATAAATAAAATTAGTAGGTCATGAATCAAAAATATACATGAACAAAATAAAGATATACCAAAAGACTGACTTTTTAAGCACCTTAACATTCAAGAAGGATGAATAATTTATAACTACAATGTACTCTTTTTGTTTTTTTACAAAAACACTCATAAGTAGGGAATGAGAAGTTCTTTTCTTAATAGAGAAAATAAATCCACTTTAAACCAAAGTAAATGTTTTTAATTAATCATGGGACACTAGAGGCATTACTATTACAATTGATTAAAGAATAAAACAATGATTAGGCTGCTGAATTTGAAGGAAGAATGTAAACATTAAATTCGTATTAATGGTTAGCTGCTTTTATCTTCATTTAGTAGCAATCAACATTAAAAAGTTATGTATTAGACTCCAATGATGTCTCAGTAAACTCGTAAGGTATTGAGGATTTTGGTGATAAGTAAACACGGTTGCTGTATTTAGGGAGTTCTTAGTTTAGAGAGGAGATAGACAAGTATACAAAGAATTTTAGATGGTTATGACCTCTGCTATGATGATAATGGTTAAGAAGTGATTGCTATGGGGGGTATTTAAAAAGGGTAGCCTCTATATTATCTCCTAACAAGCAGACAGGACTCAGAACAGTAAATTGAAAATGGAATGCAAATTATAGATAAAAGGAAAGGGGTGCAAAAAGCTTTGGGTGCAAGACAGCAGAATGTATTTAATGAATTGCGAATGGTTTTCAAAGGCATTGTCTAAACAGTCCTTAATATGTTAAGCTTCACTAATTTTGTATTTTGATATATTTTGGAAATGACCAAAATATTATATGACTCCATTCTTTATGGCTATGAGTTGGTATTAATTATTACTGCAAGAAAATCCTTTCTTATCATTAGTTTGACTTGATTCCTAGTCATAGCAGAGCCTTCTTATGTTCCAATTCTTGCACTGGCCATTGCTTTTTATAATTCATTTACTGAAACATCAATTCCAAATCTCTGTGTTTGTATTTAATATCTGCCCCAGAACTCCAGAGTATTTCCAGCTTTCTCAAAACCATGGAGCTAGCTACATAGGACTGTCTTGGGAAATCTTCCACAGTTCATTATTTATACTAGAAGTGCTTGATTAGGTCATGTCTAGAAGACTGACAGGGTCTACTTCAAATATGGAAGTCATCTTCATAAAGTTACTAATTCATCCTACCCCCATTTTTACGTCTTTCAGAACTTTAACAACCCTCTGAAATTTTCTATGTGCTCTCATGGGATGAAACATGGTATCCACAAATAAGTAATCCCATTTCATTTCAGTAAGATTTACCTTTAAAGTAAGCCTTATCTCTTGTTTGCTGATAGAAGTCCATTTTGAGCTAGAGTAGTTTCTATGATGGAATATAACCAGGAAGCTTACAATCTTTGACTTTTTTTTTTTTCTTACTGTACCAGGAGGCTTGTGGGATTTTAGGTCCTGGATACGGTATTTAACTCAGGCCCATGGCAGTGAGAGTGAAGAGTCCTAGCCACAGGACCACCAAGGAATTCCCAATCTTTGCCTGCTGACCTTAGAAAATAACTTGCAATTCAGCATCTATGTGGAACATATAGTCAATAAACATGCATTGAATAAATAAATGAATGTTGATGGATCTGCATTTACATTACTGACTAGTCTCTCAGGTCCAAGTTAGCTCTAAATTTTGAAAGTTCTCTAGAAAAAAAAAAGTGTAAGGAAGACTACAAATTTTCTTCAAAATTTTTAGAAGAAGAGAGAAGGAAAAGTACAGGTGAAGGAGAGGGAGGAGGAGAAGGATAGAAAATCTGCAGTTGGGAGATGCAACACAGTGAGGAGTTTGTTTTGAATGATGGTGTGGAGTGCCCCATGTCATGCATATTCAGACAAAACAATTCAAATCATAACATCTGTTCCCTTAGGAAGGAATTTGAGCCCTAAAAGGTAAATAATGTGGAGGACTGTTTAATCTATCTGCAGAACACTTCCTAGGTAACACAAGTGTCCTGATCAGGTAAAGAGGTTTTGAGAACTGCAAAGGTGATTTATTTAGTTGGGCAATGATGTTCGTCAACAGCAGAAAAAGCTTGGAAAATTCCTTAAAAAGGAAATAATTTTTTTTTTTAACAAAATACAATTCAGTTTGCCCAGAAAGCTAGGAAGTTGTGGAGCTGGCTTGAACAAGAATTAATATACACGTTGGGAAACTTTCCTTCCTTGGCAGGTCCTTCATAGCACACGTACAAAATGTTATTTTTCCAAGACACAGTATGAAGCTTAGATCATGCCCATGTTTAAACACAACTGCTCTTTATACCAAGGCTTCATCAGACTGTAGATCGGGTGATGGAATGGTTACAGTTCTACACAGATACAACCAGAAAGAATAACTTACTGTGCTGGGGTAAAAGCACCCACGACCTCGAAATTGGGCAGGAGGCTCTTTTTTTGTCCAAAACGATTTTGAAAACGACTATCTCTCTGAGAACACTGGATTATAAAACCATACGCCCAAGATTTCAGCAGAACAGAGGCACAAGAAGCAAGAAAATCTAATTATAAAGTAGCCCCTGGAAGAGAGGCAGAGAAGGAAAGAGCCAACCACTCCGATCAATCATTCACTGATTCACTCATACGGGAACGAATGTATGGATGTCCGCTGTGTGCCAAGTGCTATTCTAGGCTCTTGCAATAGGAGAGTGGGTACAAGTCAAATTACCTCTGCCCGCTTACACTTTATGTTCTTATAGAAGATAGTAAAGATAAATAAATAGCAATAGCCAAAACAGAAACTGTCAGCTTGTGACACATGCTATAGAGAAAAATTGATCAGAAAAGGAAAGACAGGGATTGGTGAGTTGAGGAAAAGGGAAGATATGATTTTCAACAGACAGGTCTGGAAAGGCTTCCCTGCGAAGATTAATTTAGGCGAAATCTGAAGCAGGTGGGAGTGAGCGTTAAGGCCATCTGGGGGAGGTGCCGGCAGAGGAAGAAGCTCTTCTTTTGTGCAAGAAGATTTGGCTTCAGTATTTTATTTAGCTTATTGAAGACAAGCAAGTGTTCCTTAGAAATAGACACAGTGAAGATTCTCAAGTGTAAACTGTGAGCAGTTTCAGAAATTTCAAACAGTTGGCGTGAAACACCTTACAGTGAGGAAATAACAGGTTGTCAAAGACTAGCATGGACTCAGAAGAGCATGGGTTATGCAGGCAGGCTCATAGAAAACATGTCCTGGAATGCACTCCTTTAGTTGCATCTGGCTCAGAGCTTCATCAAGCCTGCATAGGTAAATATCAAAACCATCTGGTGAAGAATTAGTAGTTTATTGTGATTAACATGTATTGAGGGCTTCCATGGTGGCTCAGTGTTAAAGAATCCACCTGCCAATGCAGGAGACATAGTTTCAATCCCTGATCCAGGAAGATCCCAAATACTGTGCAGCATCTAAGCCCATGGGCCACAACTATTGGGCCTGTGTTCTAGACCCGGGAGCCACAGCTACTGAAGCCCATGCTCCCTAAAGTCTGTGCTCTGCAACAATGAAGCTGTTACAATGAGAAGCCAGCCTGCCACACTAGAGTAGCCCCGACTCTGCGACTACAGAAAAGCCTGTGCAGCAACGAAGACCCAGCACAACCTAAATAAATAAAGAAAATGATAAAAAAAAAAAAATATGTATTTAATGCTCATTATGTGTCACCCAATGTACCAAGAACTTTCCAAGCACCATCTCATATAATCCTCACAATAACCTTAAATAATCTGTAGGACTGCTGTCTTCATTTTAAAAAAGAATAAAATTAAGATATGGGGAGGTTACATAATTTGCTCAGAAAGTTAGTAAGTTGTGGAGCCAGGATTTGAACTGAGGCAGTTTAGTTTCTGTGTTACAGGTTGAGAAAGAATGTGTCATGTTCAACTGTATAGACAACAACATAAAATTCTCATCCCTTCTATCTTTAATTAAGTGTATTTAAAAGAAACACATCAAGAATGATAATATATAACTTCAGACATTATTACAGACATAAGAAATCAGGCAGAAGCACCAGCTGTCAGCTGGTCGTCATCAAGGTAAACATTCTGCCCCATGAGAAGCTGCCCTTTAACAAAGGGCATTCATAATGGGCTTTATTCTTTAAGCTCAGCTATGGACAGCTGACCCTGGCTATGGAAACTGAATCGGGAAGAGGAAACCCAGAGGAACCCCTTCCTTACTGCTTCAGGAGGCCAACATACAGAGCAATTACATATAAAACACAAGCGGGAACAGGGTCTCTGAGTTGGTTTTTGTCTAATAATCACTGTAAATGTGCAGAAAGGAAATTGCAAACACTTATCATTAATGCCACACCCCTTTAGCAACCTTCATCTAATTTTTCTTCCCAACTTTATCCCTTTTTATGTATCATTATTTCCTGAAAAATGCTTGAACAAAATCTGGGAACAATGCAAAGACTTTGGAAATAAAAACACGATTTCTCATATCAGATGTTTCAAAACCGATAAAAGCTTTCTCTTTTTAAAAGACAGATGTTAACAATCAAAGGTAATTTTTTTTTTCCTGGAAACTATTTTCAAGTATTAATAAAAGGGCACTAGAATATTTTCTAGGAAAACAGTCACATAAAGATCCCTCGCATGCATGCATGTGTGTTCAGTTGTGTCTGACTCTTTGGGACCCCATAGACTGTAGCCTGCCAGGATCCTCTGTCCATGGGATTCTCGAAGCAAGCGTACTGAAGGGTTGCCATTTCCTTTTCCAAGGTATCTTCCTGTCCCAGGGATCCAACCCGTGTCTCCTAGGCACCTGCATTGGCAGGGCGGTTCTTTACCACTGAGTCAACTGGAAAACCCAAGGATCCCTTAGTCATTGATGAAGCAAATAATAAAATTAACTTTGTTACATGTCTATTTGGATTTCTTCTGAAGCCATTGTACTGAACTTCTTAAGTAAACTATCATATCTTCTCCTGAATTATCTAGCCAATTGCCTCTGTTTTTTCCCTCACTTTGCAAGATAAAAGCTCGGTACTTAAATTATTTCAAAATGTACACATTTATTTTGAGTATAATTGCTTTACAATGTTACATTCGTTTCTGCTGTTCAATGAAGTGAGTCAACTATACGTGTACATATATCCCCTCCCTCTTGAGCTTCCCTCCTAACCCCTCCATCCCACCCCTCTACATTATCACAGAGCATCAAGCCGAGTTCCCTGTATTATATGGCAGCTTCTCACTAGCTATCTTACAGTGTAGATATGTCAAGCCTACTCTCCCAATTTGTCTCCCCTCCACTCCTCACATCCACACATCTGTTCTCTACATCTGTGTCTCTCTTTCTGCCCTGCAAACAGGCTCATCTGTACCATCTTTCTAGATTCCATACAGATGCATTAAATTACAATATTTGTTTTTCTCTTTCTGGCTGTCTTCACTCTGTATGATAGACTCTACATCCATCCACATCACTACAAATGACCCAATCTTTCCTTTTTATGGCTGAGTCATAATCCAGAGTGTATATGTGCCACAACCTCTTTATCCATTCATCTGCTGATGGACGTTTAGGCTGGGGCCATGTCCTACCTGTTGTACACAGTTCTGCAATGAACATTAGGCAATATGCACCCCTTTATTGAAAGCTATTAGTTGCAAGATTTTGTTTGTTGCTCCCCTCGTTTTCTCAACTAGTGAATCTTAGTTATTTTAGGTCAACAAACTGGGTAGTTCCACATAGGCATAATAGCTTTGCTTATGTTTGTATATATATGAATATTACCTGCCAGTTATCTCAGTGAAATTCACAGTTTTGAAATAGCTTTAACATATAGCATCCCTTACTATTTCCAGGAAACCAAGGCTTCTGAGTAGTGGGAATATCATAAAGAAAATGACCCAGCATTTTCTGGCTGGAAGTTAACCTCTATTAGAGAATGAAGTCACTAAATTATAGGCTCTTCACTTTCTTACTCAAATTGACCCTTTCTAATGACTTAATTGACTGTCTCAGGTTCTTAAGAACTATCACTGACTTTGTGGAAAACAGCTTGAAATGAGGCATGATCAAGACTTTAAAAGTTATGATGTAGACCCACGGGCAGAGAAGCCTGGAGGGCTGCAGTCCATGGGGTCGTAAGTGTTGGACATGACTTAGCAACAAAACCGCCAGCACCAGCATATTATAGAACGATCTCCCAGTGTTCCTTCTGGCGGAGAAACCACACCTATCCGCTTGTCTCTACACACCACACCTGTGGGTTTTGTTTTATGTCGTAATTATGTAATTTAGGCTGGAGTCCCACCAGACTAAAGGACTATCCCTGTAATGGTCGCTTTCATTTTAAAGGTCTGAGTTTGGATGCTCCTGATGCATGCTTCAATATTGCTACTTGGTCAGTGATATTTAAGCTTCTCTCTGTTTTCATACACATGGCACAGAGACCCTTCACAAATATTTGTCTTCATATCTACTTGACGAGTGAATAGTGGCCTGGAATTAACTTTCGTTGTTGTTCAGTCGCTCAGTTGTGTCTGACCCTTTGCAACCCCATACACTGCAGCATGCCAGGCTTCCCTGTCCATCACCAACTCCCAGAGCTTGCTCAGACTCATGTCCATTGAGTCAGTGATGCCTTCCAACCATCTCAGACTCTGTCATCTCCTTCTCCTGTGCCTTCAACCTTTCCCAGGATCAGGGTCTTTTCTAAAGTCAGCTCTTCACATCAGGTGGCCAAAGTATTGAAGTTTCAGCTTTAGCCTCAATCCTTCTGATGGATATTCAGGATTGATTTTCCTTAAGATTGACTGGTTTTATCTCCTTGCAGTCCAAGGGACTCTCAAGAGTCTTTTCCACCACCACAGTTCAAAGTATCAATCCTTTGGTGCTCAGCCTTTCTTATGGTCCAATTCTCACGTCCATACATGACTACTGAAAAAACCATAGCTTTGACTATATGGACCTTTGTTGGCAAAGTAAATTCTTGAAAATTGGATTAAAGATTTACAGAATTTACTTTATTTCTCACAATATTCATTTGCATAGTGATTTTCAGCCTATAACATCCAACAACTCAAATTTTCTAAATTTGATCTTACAATTATATTGTTAATACTCTTTTCTTTATGATGAAAAAGGCACTAGACTGATTGACAGTGGGACTTTGTTTTTCTCATGAGTGAGCTTTGGATTCATATTAGAAGGCTTAACATCTTGGCTTCTTCAAACTGCATGCCAGTCATCATCCAGTTAGGCTTATTTTGGGCACTGGATAAGGTATGCTTCATTACCAACTGTAGCCCCAATGTCTATGTCTGAACTTTAAGAAAAAATTTCAACGTATATTTCCAACATTGAAACTCAACTTTATCTTTTGCTTTCTCTTTGTTTTAACTTTATTGTTCGTGTCAGTATTTGCTCAAGTTGGCAGAAATTCCCTTCATCTCATTTTCTTTGACCAAATAGGTCAGCAGGTCTTCATCTTGTTCTTGAATCATTCTCCATCTTTGAAAGTCTTAGCGATAACGCCATCTGTCAGTGCTGTCAAGTTATTGCTGCCCCAGAGGCTTAGGAGTCCCTCACACAAATGATCGGATACATGTATCCGTGTTGTCGAGTCCGCTTCCATCCACCCAAAATTATCACAAGACAGTTCATCAGCTGTTCAGTTCAGTTCAATTTGGTCGCTCAGTCATGTCCAACTCTTTGCGACCCCATGGACTGCAGCATGCCAGGCTTCCCTGTACATCACCAACTCCCAGAGCTTACTCAAACTCATGTCCATTGAATCAGTGATGCCTTCCAACCATCTCAGACTCTGTCATCTCCTACTCCTGTGCCTTCAATCTTTCCCAGCATCAGGATCTTTTCAAATAAGCCAGTTCTTCATATCAGGTGGCCAAAGTATTGGAATTTCAGCTTTAGCATCAGTCCTTCCAGTGAATATTCAGGACTAATTTCCTTTACAGTGGACTGGCTGGATCTCCTTGATGTCCAAACTATCAAGAGTCTTCTCCAACACTGCAATTCAAAAGCATCAATTCTTTGGCACTCAGCTTTCTTTTTAGTCCAACTCTCACATCCATACATGACTACTGGAAAAACCATAGCCTTGACTACACGGACCTTTGCTGGCAAAGTAATGTCTCTGCTTTTTAATAGGCAGTCTAGATTGGTCATAGCTTTTCTTCCAAGGAGCAAGCGTCTTTTAATTTCATGGCTGCAAACACCATCTGCAGTGATATAGGAGCCCAAAAATATAAAGTCTGTCACTGTTTCCACATCTATTTGCCATGAAGTGATGGGACCGGATGCCATAATCTTAGTTTCCTGAATCTTGAGCTTTAAGCCAACTTTTTCACTCTCCTCCTTCACTTTCATCAAGAGTCCCTTTAGTTCTTCTTCACTTTCTTCCATAAGGGTGGTGTCATCTGCATATCTGAGGTTACTGATATTTCTCCCGGCAATCTTGATTCCAGCTTGTGTTTCATCCAGCCCAGCATGTCTCATGTTGTACTCTGCATATAAGTTAAATAAGCAGGGTGACAATATACAGCCTTGACATACTCCTTTCCCAATTTGGAACCAATCTGTTGTTTCATGTCCAGTTCTTCCTGACCTATATACAGGTTTCTCAAGACACAGGTCAGGTGGTCTGGTATTCCTATCTCTTTCAGAAATTTCCACTGTTTATTCTTATCCACACAGTGAAAGGCTTTGGCATAGTCAATAAAGCAGAAGTAGATGCTTTTCTGGAACTCTCTTGCTTTTTCAATGATGCAACAGATGTTGGCAATTTGATCTCTGGTTCCTCTGCCTTTTCTACATTTGATCTTAGCCAAAAGGCTGAGAAGCGATCCTCTGCCTTTTCTAAAACCAGCTTGAACATCTGGAAGTTCATGGTTCATGTATTGCTGAAGCCTGGCTTGGAGAATTTTGAGCATTACTTTACTAGTGTGTGAGATGAGTGCAATTGTGCAGTAGTTTGAACATTCTTTGGCATTGCCTTTCTTTGGAATTGGAATGAAAACTGACCTTTTCCAGTCCTGTGGCCACTGCTGAGTTTTCCAAATTTGCTGACATATTGAGTGTGGCACTTTCACAACATCATCTTTTAGGATTTGAAATAGCTCAACTGGAATTCTCTCACTTCCACTAGCTTTGTTCATAGTGATGCTTCCTAAGGCCCCCTTAATTTGTGTTCCAGGATGTCTGGCTCTAGGTGAGTGATCACACCATTGTGATTATCTGGGTTGTGAAGATCTCTTTTGAATAACTGTTCTGTGTACTCTTGCCACCTCTTCTTAATATTTTCTGCTTCCAGAAAATTAGAGATACCAAGGGAACTTTTCATGTAAAAATGGGCACAATAAAGGACAGAAATGGTATGGACCTAACAGAAGCAGAAGATATTTTAAAAAGTTGGCAAGAATACTCAGAACTATGCAAAAGAGATCATCAGCTGTACTCCTATAAAAAATAAAAAGTTAAAAAAAAAAAAAGGAAGCTCAGATACTCAGCCACTCTTTATATCTCACTCATGGGTCAATATGGAAGCTCTGTGTTTTTCATCAAACTCTCAAGAGCAGGCACTAAGGCTATATTTACAAATACGAGACTCAAGCAGCAAGTTGAGTTTTAAAGATTTGATCAACTAACCAGTTGTTTTATTCATAGGCTGTCAAACAATCATTGCAAATATTTACTCCAAATTGATAACAGTTTTTTTTCATAATGTATATAACCAGAACTTCAAATGAAACTGAGTATAAAATCCTATGATAGTGAGTTAGTAAAGATTATCAACTGATGTAACAATACCCAAATCTTGGAAGCAGCACAATGAAAATGAAGGGACCCAGGTTTCTGTCCTCAGGAGCTTTCCCCTTTTCTAAGTCCATGCACTCTTTTCTGTTTAGCTGAAAGATAGGGAAGGAGGACAAGAATTATGCACTGGAGTGTTTTGAAGTCCAGATCTGGTAATACATTACATCACTTCCACACACATGCTATTGTCTGGAATTTTGCCCCAGGAATCTCCTGATTGCAGGCCCCTGAGAAATGTGGTGCAGCTTTGTGCCTGAGAGGAGAGGAAACCATTCTGATAAATGCTCATCGCTGTCTGCCACAAACGGTGCTGGGGGCCGTTCTTATGTATTCTCTGTTCACACTACTGGGATGGTAGAGGACATAATGACAGTGGAAACAATCACTGTCGAATACGTCTATGAAACTCTCAGCTTGAAATATGAAGAAATCGGTGCCCAGATTCCAGAATCACTCCTCAGATATTTAGAAAGTTGTACGAAGCAAGTTTGCTTCCTTGTTTCTTATTTTCAGCCTTTAAGTAGGTTTAAAAGTTTGCCTGTTTCTCTCCTTAAAAATACAAATATGTAACAATAATATTGCAAGTGTGTGTAGCAACTTCAGATTTTCAAATATATCACTGCAATTTGAGATTTAGTTTTCACTATCCTAATTTCAAGGGGAAATTAATGATTTGGATCAGTGTAATGGAAGCTATTAGAGTAGAAATAAGGCTGCAAGTCAGTTTTCTGACATTCAGTGCAGGTCTTTTTTTCTTCAACACAAAGAAATAGAGGAAAACAATAGATGAGAAAGACTAGAGATCTCTTCAAGAAAATTAGAGATACCAAGCGAACATTTCATGCAAAGATGGGCTCACTAAAGAACAGAAATGGTATGGACCTAACAGAAGCAGAAGATATTAAGAAGAGGTGGCAAGAATACACAGAAGAACTATACAAAAAAGATCTTCACGACCCAGATAATCACGATGGTGTGATCACTCACCTAGAGCTAGACATCCTGGAATGTGAAGTCAAGTGGGCCTTAGGAAGCATCACTATGAACAAAGCTAGTGGAGGTGATAGAATTCCAGTGGAGTTATTTCAAATCCTGAAAGATGACGCTGTGAAAGTGCCACACTCAATATGTCAGCAAATTTGGAAAACTCAGCAGTGGCCACTGGACTGGAAAAGGTCAGTTTTCATTCCAATCCCAAAGAAAGGCAATGCCTAAGAATGCTCAAACTACCGCATAATTGTACTCATCTCACACCACGACTGAAGTGACTTAGCAACAGCAGCACACACTAGTAAAGTAATGCTCAAAATTCTCCAAGCCAGGCTTCAACAGTACGTAAACCGTGAACTTCCAAAAATTCAAGTTGGTTAGAAAAGGCAGAGGAACCAGAGATCAAATTGCCAACATCCACTGGATCATCAAAAAAGCAAGAGAGTTCCAGAAAAGCATCTACTTCTGCTTTATTGACTATGCCAAAGCCTTTCACTGTGTGGATCACAATAAAGTGTGGAAACTTCTAAAAGAGATGGGGATACCAGACCACCTGACCTGCCTCTTGAGAAACCTGTATGCAGGTCAGGAAGCAACAGTTAGAAATGGACATGGAACAGCAGACTGGTTCCAAATCAGGAAAGGAGTATGTCAAGGCTGTATATTGTCACCCTGCTTATTTAACTTATATACAGAGTGCATCTTGAGAAATGCTGGGCTGGAAGAAGCACAAGCTGGAATCAAGATTGCTGGCAGAAATCTCAATAACTTCAGATATGCAGATGACACCACCCTTATGGCAAAAAGTGAGGAACTAAAGAGACTCTTGATGAAAGTGAAAGAGGAGAGTGAAAAAGCTGGCTTAAAGCTCAAGATTCAGAAAACTAAGATTATGGCATCTGGTCCCATCACTTCATGGCAAATACGTGAGGAAATTGTGGAAACAGTGGCTGACTTTAATTTTTGGGTCTCCAAAATCACTGCCGATGGTGATTGCAGCCATGAAATTAAAAGATGCATATTCCTTGGAAGGAAAGTGATGACCAACCTAGACAGCATATTAAAAAGCAGAGACATTACTTTGTCAAGAAAGGTCCATCTAGTCAAGTCTATGGTTTTTCCAGTAGTCATGTATGGATGTGAGAGTTGGACTATAAAGAAAGCTGAGCGCTGAGGAATTGATGCTTTTGAACTGTGGTGTTGGAGAAGACTTTTGAGAGTCCCTTGGACTGCAAGGAGATCCAACCAGTCCATCCTAAAGGAGATCAGTCCTGGGTGTTCATTGGAAGGACTGAAGTTGAAGCTGAAACTCCAGTATTCAGCTACCTGTTGCACAGATCTGACTCATTGGAAAAGACCATGATGCTGGGAAAGATTGAGGGCAGGAGGAGAAGGGGATGACAGAGGATGAGATGGTTGGATGGCATCACTGACTCAATGGACATGAGTTTGAGTAAACTCCAGGAGTTGGTGATGGACAGGGAGGCCTGGCGTGCTGTGGTTCATGGGGTCACAAAGAGTCGGACACGACAACCGCTGAACTGATTCAGCATTTATATCACAAGTACCTAGTATACCTTCTAATAGAAATAGAAGGAAATAAACGTCACGTTCACTAATTCATTACACCTCTATTTTCTAGATCTTATAGGGAAACATGAAGCATTTTTTATTAGCTAAATAAAAATTGGAAGAGTATTTTTTTTCCTCTCTAAACAGCTTAATCACAGTGAATATGAGACTGTGTTGTTTCCCTCAAACTTTCTTACTTACAAAGAAGATAATTTCCAAAGTCAGCAACCACAACAAAAAAGCATTTTTAATGTTTTGTTCTATTCAGTGTTAAGGACCCAAAGAATCTAAATAGACTAGACCAGAACTCAAATTCAAGATTTCACCTTACTACCTTGAAGACTGCCCATTTATGGTTTGGAAGAGAACACACAAGTAATGTTCAAAACTAATACTGCATAAAATGTTTTTGAAAGAATTAAAGTAGTCTATCCACTAGATCTCTCACTGAAATATAAAATTTTTGTCTCAGTATAAAGTATTTATTTAAAAAATTGTGGGTCAAATAATCATCTTGCAATAAAATTCAGAAAGCAAATAGATTTTTTTTGGTTGGGTGAAAATAAAGAGAAATTAAAGATGCTTACCACCAGTGGGGGAATGGGATTAAAAAGGATATGAGGAGAAAATATCTCCAGGCCCACCCACTGTGAGAAGAGGTTCAGTTGGACCCAATAGCTGTAGTCTAAAACCAACATGACAAGAAACAGCAAAAGGAATGAAAACTTGGCCTTCATTCCTGCCCACACACATGCAACTGCAGTGGAAAGACTCAACAAATGAATTGGCATCTGATAGTTTGCATATTAAGAGAATCAGCAAAGGCTTTCTTGCTCATGTTTGGTTGAAAGCTGTTTTCTAAGTTCACAATATAAAATTATGAACATATTAGTCAAAAGAATTTGTGCTATTATTATTCATGAAAAAGTGCAAGAAAGTATGGAAATAAATAAAAACAGTAAATAAATATCAATGGAAAGGTTATATTTTTTTGCCATTATTGTAAATATTATGTATACTATATTAGAAAATGAAAGCTATAATGCAGGAATCTTCATCATTAAGACTTGTCATATGTATTTTTTATAACTTTCAGCAAAAAAGGCACCAGATATATTGACTTATCTGTGGAAATAAATCTCATATGCTTAAACACTGGTAACCGATGACTATAATGATTAATAAGGTAATGAAGTTTGTTGTATTAAATCATTAATATAGTCTTATTTGCTTTGCAGTTCTCCCTAGATGGGCATTTCACATAGCAAAAGCTCAATATATAGTTGTTATAATCAATAATAATAATCATAAGATTAATGATAGTTACTGTGGCTCAGATCATCTTTTTTTTTTTTTTTTTTGATCTAATGGTTTTCAAGCCAATCCATCATTTGGAGACCTCTGTGTACCAAAATGCTGTATCCAAAAGTCACTAAACTTATTTGAATTCCATTAACATGTCAAAAGTTTTCCTTTTTAAAGTTTCCAGTTTCAACAAATATTTCTTAGGAACAAAGAAGCAGATACAAATACAAGCTTGCTATGAAAATATTTGATCTGTCCACTGACTATAACTCACTTCAGTAAAAAATTTCTGGAGAAGAAAAAGAAGAATGTCATCTTAAGAAATTATATTGGGGACTTCCCTGGTGGTTCAGGGATTAAGAATCTGCCTTGCAATGCAGGAAATGTGGGTTTGACCTTTGGTCGAGGAACTAAGATTGCACGTACTGGGGACCAACAAAGCACGCAGGTCACAACTAGAGAGTCTGGACACTGCAACAAAAGATCCCACATGTGTGTCCCATGAAGAGCCTGTGTGCCACAACTAAGAGCAGGTGCAGCCAGATACACAAATAAACATTTAGGTTTCCCTGACGGTCCAGGGGTTAAGAATACACCTTGCAGTGCAGCGAACACCAGTTCAATCCCCGGTCCAGGAAGATGCTACAAACTACGAGGCAACTAAGCCTGTGTGCCCAAAGATGAGCCAATGCTCTAGAGCCTGCGAGCCTTCTAAGCCCATGCATCACAACTACTGACACTTGCATGCTTAGAGCCCACGCTCCACAAGAAGAGAAGCCATCACTATGAGGAGACCAAGCACCACAATGAAAAGTAGCCCTCAGTCTCTGCAATGAGAGAAAGCCGCTATGCAGCAATGAAGACCCAACACAGCCACAAATAAATAAATAAATAATAATTTTAAATAGATAAATAAATATTTTGAAAAAGGAAAATGATGCTGAATGGCAATGGCAATGACTAAATAAAGCCCACCAAAACCTCTCTCTCCCATAAAAACAATAAGAGCACTGGCAAAAAAAATATATATATATTTAATTTTTTAAAACTCTGGAAATTAACCAAAGGCTTGCAACAATCTGGAGATCATTTAAGAAAGATGACTAAGCTTCAGTAAGAACAGCAAGCTCTGTGGCATTTACCTTGTTCCAGTCCCCACTCACCTTCACAGTTCTGTGAGACTCTTAAAAGCCAATAGCCCTGAAATTGCAGTGAAAGCTGGCTGCCTAGCAGAGACTGGAGGTTAAAGAAGGGGTTTGCATTCCTTCAAGTTCTCCTTCCCAGATAACTATTATTTTCTGGCCTCCCTGGCATTTCCCTAGAAAATCCTTTTTGTGAACCTTGTCTATTTGACCTGATTGAGAGCTCTTTTTCCGAACTGTGGTGTTGAAGAAGACTCTTGAGAATCACTTGGACTGCAAGGAGATCAAAGCAGTAGATCCTAAAGAAAATCAGTCCTGAATATTCACTGGAAGGACTGATGCTGACACTGAAGCTCTAATACTTTGGCCACCTGATGCAAAAAAAGTCAGTTCATTAGAAAAGACCCTGATCCTGTGAAAGATTGAAGGCAGGAGAAGGGGATGACAGAGGATAAGATGCTTGGATGGCATCGCTGACTCAATGGACATGAGTTTGAGTAGGCTCCAGGAGATGATGAAGGACAGGGAAGCCTGGCATGTTGCAGTCCATGGAGTCGCAAAGATTCAGACACGACTGAGTGACTGAACAACGAGCGCTCTCTCAGTGCAAAAAACCAGCCTTTTCTCTGGGGCGTTTGTCAAAAACAATCAATGGCAGCTGTTTAACATGACATGACAACTGCTTGAAGCTGTGATAATGGTTGGGGCAAACAGCAAATAGAACAAAGCACTTAAATGAATACCTGGGGAATGAAATGCCCAGAGGAGGCTTTAAAAAGTTCCGACAGATCCTGAGAATCTGAAAAGCAATGTACAAGAGTTGAGTTCTGAAAGTGCATAAGATCTGAGAGGGCTCCACCATCTCACTTCTGGTTACTCTGAGGTTCTGTGTGACCAGGAAGTGAAGACTAAGACAATGCGGCAAACTGCCTGCCTGTGCATTTAGGGCATGTCTCAAAATAGACCCTGGATCCTTCTTAAAAGGTTTCATCAAAGGCTCCAAAGAGAGACTCATTGGCTCAAGGCCTTTAAAAATATCTCCGACCAGTCATTATCTAACCACTAAGCTAATTGAACAAAGATTTCAGTAGGCACACAAAACAAACAATACAGACTTAGTTTAGGAAAGTAAAAGAAAAAGAAAAAAAAAAACCCAGCCATATTTAAAAAATAGCAACAACAACAAATACTGGTGAGGGGAGGAATTTTATTTCCAGTGTTACTGCATTATATCACTAAAATGTCCAATTTTCAAAAGCAATTACAGACTATGCAAGGCAATAAGAAAGTGTGGCCTATTCATAGGAAGGAGAAAAGAGTCAACAGAAATTGCATGTGGAGAAGCCCAGACACTGGACTTACTAAACGAAGACATTCTATCTAGCTTAAAATCAGCTATTTCAAATATGTTCAAAGAGCTTTATAAAAGAATGATGTCTCATCAAATAGAGAATATCAATATATAGATATAAATGATGAAAAAGAACCAAAGAGAAATTCTGAGTTGTAAAGGACAATAACTTAATTGAAAAATTCTGTAGAGAGGCTCAATGGAAGTTCCAGATGGCAAAAGAATCAATGGACGTGAAGATAGATTATTTGAAGTTCTCTAATCTGAGGAACAGAAAGAAAAAGAAATGAAGAAAATGAATAGAACCTCAAAGTCCTGTGAGATACCGTCAAATGTATCAACATATGTATAATAAGAATCCCAGAAAGAAAGGAACAGAAAGAATATTTGAAAGGTTAATGACCAAGCCTTTCCAAATTTGATATAAACATTACTCTACACATCCAATAATCTCAACGAAATTCAAGAAGGAAAAACTCAAAGATAGCCAAATGTAGAGATACCATAATGAAAATTTCATATGCCAAAGCCAAAGAGAGAACCATGAAAGCAACAAAAGAAAATGACTAGGACATTCAAAAGGTCCTCAATAAGATTAATAATTCTCATCAGCAACTGTGAAGGACTGGGGCTTCCCTGGTGGTCTGGTGGTTAAGAATCTGTCTGCCAATGCAAGGGACACAGATTTGATCTCTGGTCCAGGAAGATCCCACATGCTTCAGAGCAACTAAGCCTGTGTGCCAAAACTACTGAAGCCTGGAGCCTGAGCTCTACAACAAGAGACGCCACTGCAGTGAGGGCACCGTGCACTTCAACAAAGTGTAGCCCCTGCTTGTTGCAATCAGAGAAAGCCCATATGCAGCAAAAATGACCCAGTGCAGCCAAAATTTATAAATCTTTAAAAAAAAGGAACTGTGAAGGCCTAGAGGCAGTGGAACGACATTTTCAAATGCATAAAGAAACTTTGCCAATCAAAAATTCTATCTCTAGCATGAAGTGAAGTCACTCAGTTGTGTCCGACTCTTTGTGACCCCATGGACTGTAGCCTACCATGCTCCTCTGTCCAGGGGATTTTCCAGGCAAGAGTACTGAAGTGGGCTGCCATTTCCTTCTCCAGAGGATCTTCCCGATCCAGGGATCAAACCTGGGTCTCCCACATTGTAGGCAGATGCTTTACCCTCTGAGCCACCAGACGCTGTATGCTAGGAAATATTGAGGGCAGGAGGAGAAGGGGACAACAGAGGATGAGACGGTTGGATGGCATCACCAACACAATGGACATGGGTTTGGATGGACTCCAGGAGTTGGTGATGGACAGGGAGGCCTGGCGTGTTGTGGTTCATGGGGTCACAAAGAGTCAGACACAACTGAGCAACTGAACTGAACTGATTAATTATACATATATATATATATATATATATATATATATATATATATATATATATAAAAACCATAATCAAAGTCTCTAAATACAGAACAAAATTGACAAAGAGGAGAAGTATACAGTTCCAAAGTAAGTGGAGATTTTAATATACTACTTTCAATAATGAATAGAAAACTAGACAAATGATTATCGATGAAGTAGAAGACATGAACAGCATCATGAATCAACTGAACCTAACAGACACTTTAAAAACACTCCACAGAACAACAGCAGCAAACACATTCTTCTCAAGTACACAAGGAACATTCTCCAAGACAGACCATATGTCAGCCTATAAAACAAATCTCAATAAATTGAAATCATAAAAAGTATGCTTTCAGCGTTATGAGTCCAGGTATCTTTACCGAAAGATCTCTCTGGAGCCTTCCTTAGAGGCCTTCCTCAGTCGCCACCGCAGAGTCTACGTTACTTGGGAAAGAATAGGAGACTCCTGATGACAGCTTCCTTCACTGTTAGTGCTTGCCATTTCTTGCCTTTCCCCTTGGTGTTCCCTGGGGTTCTGGGTACAGGACCCTTCAGGAACCTTTTCTGTTCAGGGCTCCCTCTACAGAGAGATGACTCCCACCCATATGCTAATTAACTTGGTCCTTGACCAGTGTCATTTCATGAGGAAAATGGAACAAAGAGAATCAGCATTCTCTCAAGTTTAGCTTCTTGCATAGACTAAGTAAGGAAACAGTTAAAGACTTGGCTGTTATTTTGGCTTGCTATCTTAACTGGCTACTTCAACACCTGGCAGCTTAGCTCTGTCCAGCTCTCCTGAGCTCTATCGGACAGAAGACCAAAACTGGCAAGTCTTTAGCTAGACTGGCCAAGAAAAAAGAAAGAACGCTCAAATTACTAAAATCAGAAATGAAAGAGGGAACATTACTACCAATATCACTAGAAGAAAATTGCTAAGAGAGAAAATTATAAGTAATTATATGTCAACAAATTAGATAACCTAGACAAAATGACAAATCCCAGAAAGGCATAAGCTACTGAAATAGGAAATCTAAATAGATCTATACCAACTGAAGAGATTCAATCAGTATTCAAAAAAAACTTTCCACAAAGAAAATCCCAAGACTGAATGACTTCAATAATGAATTCTTCCAACATCTAAGAGAATAACAATTCTTCACCAACTCTTCCAAAAAATAGAAGTATTCTATACTATTTAAGTCATCCCTTAGACCATACCACACTGATACCAAAAATATCACAAAGACAAAGACATCACAAAAAGAGCAAATTATAGACTAATATCCTTTATGAACGTAAATGCAAAAAGACTCAACAAAATACTAGAAAAATAATCCACAATGCATGAAAACTATTATACAAAATGACCGAGTGGGATTTTCCCCAGAAATGCAAGTCTGGTTCAAAAGTCAATCAGTATAATAAACCAATTAATACAATGAATGTCAAAACACGCATGATTATCTTAATATATGCTTTGAAAGTGTTTGACAAAACATTCAATACACTAAGATAGGAAAGAATTTCTTCAGTCTGTTAAAGTACTTTATAAAAAAACCTACATTTAACATTTTACCTCATGATGAAAGATTGAATGCTCTCCCTTAAGACTAGGAAAAAGGCAAGGAAGTGTATTTTTTTTTTTTTTGGTTGATGTTTTTATTTACTGAAGTGGAGCTTCAGTCACTCTACACACATTTAAGAAACATAGACTACTCTTTTTTGAAATAACCTCTTTACTTGTTTTCTCTAAGGAAGTGCATTATATTTAACATTTTTCTAGAAATTCTAACCAGGGAAATGAGACAAGAACAGGAAAAGAACATCTTCCATATTTGAAAGAAAGAATGTAAAAGTATGTTTATTTACAGATGACATGATCTTACATAAAGAAAATTATAAGAATCTCCTCTGCTCAGTACTAGAGCTTATAAGTGAGTTTAACAAGGTTACAAGATAAAAGATCAATATAAAAATCCAATTATATTTCTATGCACTTGCAATCTAAAAATAAAATTAAGAAAATAATTCAATTTACAATAACATCCTTAAGAATAAATTTAAATGTAAGACTCTTACATCAATAAACTACAAAACTTCATTGGAATAAACTCAAGATATAAATAGATTCAAAGACATCCTGTGTTTATGAATTGGAAGACTTACTATTGTTAAGATCATCATCATTCTCAAAGCTATCTCCAGATTTACCATAATCCCTATCAAAATCCTCTATGATGATTTTGCATAAACTGATAAACTGACACTGAAATTCATCTAAATGTGCAAGATACCTGGAATAACTGAAATAATGTTGAAAGAGAAGAGCAAGTTTGGAGGGCTCACACTTCCCAATTTTAAAACTTACTACAAAGCTATAGTAATCAAAGCCATGTGCTTTGACATGAGGATTAGTATATAGATCAATAGAATGTAATTGAGAGTCCAGAAATTAACCCTTACACCTATGGTCAACCAATTTTCAACAAGGGTTCCAAGGCAATTCACTGTGAAAGAATAGTCTTTTCAACAAATAGTACTGTGAAAATGATATGCAAATGTCCAGAAATAAAAATAGATCCTTATCTCCCACCACATACAAAAATGAATTCAAATGGATCAAAAGCCAAATGCAAGAGCTAAAACAATAAAATTCTTAGAACTCATAGTCTTAGTCACTCAGACTGTGTGACCCTATGGACTGTAGCCCGCCAGGTTCCTCTGTTTATGGGATTCTCCAGGCAAGAACAGTGGAGTAGGTTGCCATTCCCTTCTCCAGAGGATCTTCCTGACCCAGGGTTTGAAGCTGGGTCTTCTGCAATGCAGGCAGATTCTTTACAGCCACCAGGGAAGCCTCTGATGTTACTTTAGGCAATGGTTTCTTATGTCTAGTGAAGTGAGTGAAGTCGCTCAGTCGTGTCCAACTCTTTGCAACCCCATGGACTGTAGCCTACCAGGCTCCTCCATCCATGGGATTTTCCAGGCAAGAGTACTGGAGTGGGTTGCCATTTAGTTTTTAAAAAAAAAAAGATGGATAAATTGTACTTCACCGAAATTAAAAATTTTTATGCTTTGAAGGACACTATTAAGAAAGTGAAAAGATAACCTGTACAATGAGAGAAAATATTTTCAAATTACTTATCTGACAATATTTTCATATATATTTACATATATTTACAAATATTCATATCTGTAATATTTTCATATTACATATCTGAGTTCTTATCCTGACTATATAAAGTATTCCTACAACTCAATAGTAAAAAATTAAAAGTGGGCCAAGAGTTTGAAAATAAAATTTTCTGCAAAGATCATCAAATGCCTCGTAAGAACATGAAAAGGTGCTCTGCAGCACTGGTCCTCAGGGAAATGCAAATCAAAACAACAACGAGAGCACTCATGTTCAATAGGTTAAATATTTTAAAAAACGTTTTTAAAAAACCAACAAACAAAAAATAACAAGTATTTGGGGAGGTTGTAGAGAAATTGGAACCCTCATACATTGCTGATAGGAATGTAAAACGCTACAGCCATTGTGGAAAATGGTTTGGTGGCTCCTCAGTATGAAAAATATATGATAGAATTAGAATACAGTAGAATCCAACACATAGAACACAGAATCCAACACAGCAGTTCCACTCCTACTGGAAGTGAAGCTACTCAACAGAACCGAAGACATATACATGTTCACACAAAAACTTGTACATGAGTGTTCATAGCAACATTCTTTGTAACATCCTAAATGTATAAATGGTCCAAATGTCTAGCAACTGTTAAATGGGTGAAAAATGTATATTCACACAACAGAATATTTTTGTTGTTTAGTCACTGAGTCATGTCCAACTCTTATGGTACCACATGGACGGTAGCCTGCCAGGCTCCTCTGTCTTTGGGATTTTCCAGGCAAGAATACTGGAGTGGGTTGCCATTTCCTTCTCAGGGGATCTTTCTGACCCAGGGATCAAACCTGAGTCTCCTGCATTGGTAGGTTCTTTACCACTGAGCCACCAGGGAAGCTCCAACAGAATACTACTCAGCCATAAAAAAGAATGAAGCTCTGAAATACGCTACAACATGTATGAACCTCAAAATATTACACTAAGAAGTTGGCCTCAAAGGTTACATGTTGTATGACTCTATTTATCTTAAATAGGCAAGTAGAGACAAATAGTAGTTACCAGAGGCTGGAGGTAGGGAGGAACAGGAGTGATGACTAATAGACACAGGGTTTCCTTTGTGGGTGATGAAAATGTTCTGGAATTACCAAATAGTGATGACTGCACAATTTTGTGAGTATACTAAAATCCACTGAGTTGTATACTTTTAAAGGTGAATTTTATTATGTGTAAATTATATCTCAGTAAAAAAAGAATTTTTACTGTTTTTCATCAAACTTTATGTTACCATGATACAGTTGAGAAACAGCTAATAAAATTTTATTTATATAATTTATATATTAGGCATCTTTCTTTTGCTTGATCTTTTGCTTTTTATTAAAAACCATAGTTAATGTAATCATTGGCATTATTACTCTACAGTTTTCCACATAAAAGCGGTATAAGAAACTGTCTATAGGGCTTCCCTGGTGACTCAGTGGTGAAAAATTTGCCTGCCAGTGTACGAGACATGGGTTTGATCCCTGGTCCAAGAAGATCCCGCAGCCGAGAAGCAGCTAAGCCCTTACATCACAACTACTCAGCCTGGGCTTCAGAGCCCAAGAGCCACAGCTACTGCACCCAGGGACGCGACTGGGGAAGCCTGTGTGCCCTAGGGCCCGCGTTCCGGGCAAGAGAAACCAAGGCAAGAAGCCTGCTCGACTCAGTTACAGAGTAGCCACTGCTCTCCACAGAGGAAAGCTCACAAAGCAACAAAGACCCAGCCCAGCCAAAAATAAATAATAAATAAAAATTAAGAAAGAAAACATCTATAGACTATCTTAGACAAAATTGACAAAGCAAAACAATGTAGAGTCAGCTAACTGGAAATTATGGAAGATATAAAAGAAACACATTTGTAGATATTAGTGACTTTTCAGGTAGGAGTGTGTGTGTAGAAATGATAATGAAAAAAATATGGTTTTCTCATTAACTTGGATGTATGCAACCAGAGATCTATCAGCAGCAGGGTAACTGGTACCAGAAGAATCTTTGGTGTCATTTAAAAAAAAAAGATACACTGTTATCAACCAGTTTTCTGGAATGTACCCCCTTTATAGGGATCCATGAGCTTGTGAAAAAGTGAATGGCTAAAGTTTTACATCAAATCACTTAGTTGTACTAGGAAAGTTCCACTAATGTTGCTTTAATATGATTTCTCCTAAAATAGTACTCTTTTTCCAGCAATGATTGATTAATATAGTCATAGCAATTACTTCTATTCTTTTCCCACCCACACAATGTCAATGAAAACAATTAGATAACTTCAGTTAACAGAAGATTATTTTTAAAATAATTAGTCTTTATTTTCACCATTAAATTTAAATGAAGAAATATGACTAATTCTTACAGTCATTTTAGTCCTAGAAAAGATGCTATCTATAAGTTAATTCAAACTTTCAATGTTGTCACAAAGATTTCTCAATAGTTTATTATTGAATATTAAAAAACATTTTATTATTAGATATTAGTACAGTTATATATCATGCTCCATTCTTAGTTAAATTATTTTCACTTATTCATGTTAAGATTTTGGTCCCAAGCTGTTTTAGGTTGCTAATATTTATTGTGAATAATTTTTTTTAAATTTTTATATCAAAGTTAACAAGTGAAAGAGGAGGGTGAAAAAGTTGGCTTAAAGCTCAACATTCAGAAAACTAAGATCATGGCATCTGATCCCATCACGTCATGGCAGATAGACGGGGAGACAGTGGAAACAGTGGCTGACCTCATTTTGGGGGGTTCCAAAATCACTGCAGATGGTGATTGCAGCCATGAAATTAAAAGACACTTACTCCTTGGAAGGAAAGTTATGACCAACCTAGACAGCATATTAAAAAGCAGAGACATTACTTTGCCAACAAAGGTCTGTCACTAGACAGACAAGGCTATGGTTTTTCCAGTGGTCATGTATGGATGTGAGAGTTGGACTGTGAAGAAAGCTGAGCATTGAAGAATTGATGCTTTTGAACTGTGGTGTTGGAGAAGACTCTTGAGAGTCCCTTGGACTGCAAGGAGATCCAACCAGACCATCCTAAAGGAGATCAGTCCTGGGTGTTCATTGGAAGGACTGATGTTGAAGCTGAAACTCCAATCCTTTGGCCACCTCACACGAAGAGCTGACTCATTGGAAAAGACCCTGATGCTGGGAGGGACTGGGGGCAGGAGGAGAAGGGGACGACAGAGGATGAGATGGCTGGATGGCTTCACTGACTTGATGGACATGGGTTTGGGTGGACTCTGGGAGTTGGTGATGGACAAGGAGGCCTGGCGTGCTGCCATTCTTGGGTTGCAAAGAGTCGGACAGGGCTCAGCGACTGAACTGAACTGAATCATGTGATTATTACTACTGTTGTCTATTTTGAAAGATATGTATTTCTATTTCAAAGCTCTGAGGTGCCTGTGTTTATTCTTCTTAGGGCGTTGTCTGATAATTGTAAAGGACTAAACTAGCATAGTGTATTATTCTTTTCAGAGAACAAATGAACTAAGACTTGGATCTTTATTTTTACCTATGCTACAATTTCTGACTTTAGTCATTGCCCATGTTACTACTTTTTATTATATGTACTTGCCTTTGGTTCCTGCAAAGGGCTTTGCTGGTGACTCAGACAGTAAAGAATCCGCCTGCAATGTGGGAGACCTGGGTTCGATCCCAGGGTTGGGAAGATCCCCTGGAGAAGGGAACAGCTACCTACTCCAGTATTCTGGTCTGGAGAATTCTATGGGCTGAGGAGCCTGGCAGACTACAGTCCATGGGGCCGCAAATAGGTGGACATGACTGAGCAACTTTCACTTTCACTTGGTTCCTGAATCCTTTGTGCTTGGGTATAAAATTCATGATAAGTAAATGACCAGTATCTTCGGGCAGATAAGTTGAAAAAAAGCAGCAGCAGGTAAGTGAATTAAGGAGGTAGAGTGATTTAGTGCCCAAGGAGGGAAAAGGGGGAAGAGAGATTAAGAATCAAATGAGGATTAGTTTACAATCAATTAAAAATTAGATGTAAAAGTACTTAAAAACTTTAGCCTTGAATTAAAAATAAAAAACTGTACTGAGGAAAGGGACATATTAATGTGTGTTGAACTTGTAGGTGATTCTCACAAATCTTTGGACAGTTAATAGAAATTTTGCCACCCAATATTTCAGCAGAACATGTGAGAAGAGGTCAATCATGTGTTGCCCAAGCTTTGTCAGATTACTTGATCGATGGCTACAGGTCATAAATTGTGGATATTTAACTTCCTCTTCTTTACATTTCTGTGGCAGTTTAAGTTTTTCAGAAGTAACAGTCCAAAGAGTGAGGAGAGAAGCAATGAATAGACAAACCACGGAGGATTTTTCGGGCAGTAAGACTCTTCTATGATACCATAATGATGTCTCTTTGTCATTATAATTTTGTTCAGATTCATAGAATGTACAACCCCAAGAGTGATCTCTAATGTAGACTATGAACTTTGGGAGAATGTGATGTGTCAATGAAGGTTTAATCGATTGAAACAAATATTCCACTGTGGTGAGGGATGGTGGTCATGGGGAAAACAGCATGTGTGTGGGTGGTAAGTATGTGGAAAATCTCTGTACTTTCAATTTTACTGTGACTGTAGAGGTTTTAAAACAGACAACTCATGCTGAAAACAAACTTTTGCTGCTACTTTTACAGGAAAACATTTAATTTATTGTGTTGCTAATCAGGTGAGTATCTATGCAATATTCTATATGTTTGTTTTGCAGTCTTTACAAAATTATAAAGTTATAAATAAAAAGCCATCTGGTTTCTCTAAGTTCACAAGAGTATGTTTTCAGTCTTCAAATGTATATTGTTATTAATATCTTGGCTATATTACAAATTACTTCAAACAGCAATCTAAAACAACAAAGAGTTTAGTTAGTCCAGGGAATCATGTGGTTGTAGTCAAGCCATCAGCTAATACTGAAGTCATCTTGAGGTTTAATTAGAGCTGAAAAATCTACTTCCAACCTCACCCATGTGGTTATTGGCAGGGCTCTGAGAAAGGGCAGTGGTTCTGTAAAAGATCTGTCAAGAGAATGGAAACTGGGAGAAAATATTTGCAAAAGATATATCTGAAAAAGGATTGTTATCCAAAATATACAAAGAACTCTTAAAACTCAACAATAAGAAAACAACCTGATGAAAAAATGGGCCAAAGACCTAAACAGACACCTCACCAAAGGAGATATACAGATGGAAAATAAACATATGAAAAGATGCTCCACATCTTATGTAATGAGGAAAAAGCAAAACAAAAAAATTATTTAGGTGTTTTCACTCCTCAAATGGTATTTGCAGCTGAAACCTTTAGTTCCTGGATGTGTGAGCCTTTTCATTGTGTTACTGAGTGACCTCCAGTACAAGTGTTGAGCGAGGGAGAGAGAGAGAGAAGAGGCAAGATACAGCCAGTCCTTTTGTAACTTAATCTTGGAAGTAACATCCCATTACTTCTACCATATTCCAACCAGTAGAAGTGAATCATCAAGTCCAACTACACTCAAGGGGTGGGTACTCACTCATAAGGGTGAGTAGCAGTGTGTGAGATCATTAATGGCCATCTCAGAGGCTGCGTACCGAAATATGGCAAAGTCACCTCAGACTGAGAGGATATCAGGCTACATAGAGTTGTAATCTTTTCTTTAGAGAAAATGTTAACTCCCAAGCTTCCAATGGGAACAACTGGATAGATGGAAAGGTCCTTTATTAAGCCAGAGAATACTGGTGGAAGGCCGGGTTTCAGAAAGGAGAGCTCAGTTATGGGTGCAGTTAAACTGGTTAAGCGTGTGGTTAGTTTGAGATGGACAATGGGAGGTGCCAAGTCAACAATTTGTTAGATGTGTGTAGCTCAGAGGGAAAGTTTGGAATAGAGATATTTACTTGAAAGTATTCATCATATGGATGATAATTAACAATATGGGCATGGAATAAATCATAAGAGAGAGACTATAAAGTAAGAAGAAGAAGAAACCAGTTCAAAGCCTTGAATAACTCAAGGTTAAAAGCCAGTTAAGGATAGTTATCCTGCCAGGGACTCTGAGATAAATTAATGCCAAAGATGAAAGAATAGAGAAAGTTAGATCCTACTGAAGCCCAGAGCAGAGTGTTTCAAGAAAGACAGAAGAATCTACAATTTCAAATGTGCTGAGAAGTCCAATAACAGAAAGACAGAAAAATGTCCATTGGCGTGGCTGACAGAGAATTCACTGGTGACCATTGCAGGAAGCCATGTGGATGAAGGAGGGGGACAGGAGCCCAGATTGGAGAGAGCTGAGGAAAGAGTGGCAGATGAGTGAATCAGTGAGTACAGGCAGTTTTTTCAAGGCTTTGCACAGGAGAGGAAAAAATACAGCAACTATCGAAAGGAAAGCATTAATAGAATCCAAAAATGGTGGTTTCTTTTAAATATGGAAGCGAGTATTTCTTCACTTTTTAAATATGTGCATTATTTAAACAATGATGAGAAAGATGCCACAGAAAGAAATTAAAGAAACAAGAACAAAAATGACTGGTGTGAGGTCCTGGGGAAAGCATGGGGATGTGAGACCGCTAACACAGTGGAGGGCTATCTCCTGCACCATAGTAGGAGGGAATGAAAGCAGAAGAGACAAGAGATAGGGATGCAGAAAAGTTTACAGATTTGATGGCCGAAAAGTGAGGACATTTTCAATCTGCTGGTTCTATTTTCTCTGTGAAGTTGAAGAAGTCATGTGTGGAGTGCGTGCATGTGCATGTGTTCGTGGAATGACACTTAGGTTAGGGAAGAGATACGTAAGTAAAGCAGTTGTTGGGAAACCTTCAAGTAAGCCGAAATAGGAGCAAATACAGTTTCCCTGAAATGGCCTAATCCTTCGGAGAACGCCAGTGCTTGGTTAGACCATGATGTTCACATGGACCACTCTACTCTCGTTTATGACCTTGTTTCCACTGTCGTGGCTTTTGTGCATTCCTTGCTCCTTTTATTACAAGGAGAGGAATCTAATGAAGGAAGTCTCCCCATGTGTCAGGGATTTGAGTGATAGGGACTCTCCGAGTGTTTGCTTTTAAAAGAAAGATGTCCGAAGAGGGTAATGACCTCTGCCTACTCCCAGAGAGTGAAGTGCTGATTAAGAAATATAATTCATAGCAGGGTCTGGGGTCCACAGCTCTACCACCTGCAGGCTATGTGCCCTAGCTGGGCCTCAGTACAATCAGCTGCAAGTGTAAATAATCATACTTCATTTTAAAAGTTTTAAAGAGACTTGACATGTTATCTATCAAGTTCCTGACACTCAGACACAATTATTACATTCAGGCAAAACGGTAACAGCTGCCACTGCCACCAGCACCACTCTTATCAGTGTGGTTATCATCATTCATGCTGCTTTTGTTGATCACAGGAACTTTCTTGGAAATAGCGCCCCATATACCAATACCTAAACATCCCCTGGAGAAGGAAATGGCAACCCACTCCAGTATTCTTAGTCTAGTAAATGACTAACACTTTCACACTTTCATACCAGTACCTATTGGGAGAGGAGTCAATTTATTCATTCATTAAATAAATATTACTGAAAGCCTGTTCAGTTCAGTCACTCATTCACGTTTGACTCTTTTCAACCATATAGACAGCAGCACGCCAGGCTTCCCTGTCCTTCTCCAACTCCCGTAGCTTGCTCAAATTCACGTCCATTGAGTTGGTGATGCCATCCAACCATCTCATCCTCTGTCATCCCCTTCTCCTCTCACTTTCAATCTTTCCCAGAATCGGGGTCTTTTCCAATGAGTCAGTTCTTCTCATCAGGTGGCCAAAGTATTGGAGTTTCAGCATCAGTTCTTCCAATAACTATTCAGCACTGATCTCCTTTAGGATGGACTGGTTGGATCTCCTTGCAGTCCAAGGGACTCTCAAGAGTCTTCTCCAATCCCACAGTTCGAAAGCATCCAATCTTCAGTGCTCAGCTTTCTTTATAGTCCAATTCTCACATCCAAAAATGACTACGGGAAAAACCTTAGCTTTGACTAGACGGACCTTTGTTGGCAAAGTAATGTCTCTGCTTTTTAATATGCTGTCTAGGTTGGTCATAGCATTTCTTCCAAGGAGCAAGCGTCTTTTAATTTCATGGCTGTGTGCCTCCCTAAATTCACTGTCAGCGTGAGAGGGCAGGAAGAGGGCACATTACAATGTGCCAAGTGTGACATCCCTAGACAGAACCAATGTGCTGTGGGGGCCAAAGTGAAAGTGAGGTCACTCAGTCGTGTCCTATTCTTCGTGACCCCATGGACAATAGCCCCCCAGGCTCCTCCATCCATGGGATTTTCCAGGCAAGATTACTGGAGCGGGTTGCCATTAAAAGGGGGTCAAAGGCAAATGTGCCTGGGAGAATGGGAGGATCCATCACTAAGATGAAAAGTTTAAAATGCGTTTTGAAGAATGAGTAAGAGTCTGCTAGGTAGAGAGAAGGTACTTACGACAATGGGAACAGCATGGACAAAGGGCCACTGATCAAGGAAAAAGGCAGTTTTAAGCGCTCTTGGGTTTCTGTGACTTGAATATATGAGTCAACACTTCACAAATATTGCTTCTGATACAGAAATTGGACTTTGAGCCTGAGAAATAGTTATACAAAGAGTGAAATCCATCTGGTCAGAAATAACTATTTCTTTGACACGAAGTTCAAGGATAGGGAGAAACTCATGAAAGTTGAAGTTTAACTTAACGACTTACTAACAGGCAAGCACATTCCCTTCCTACAAATGCTTTTTATTGCAGCAGAGTTATAAGACAAACACCCCGTCCACGTGGAGCACATGCAAACCAGTTCTGTTAAAGGTGGTTAGTTCCCCCCTCTTCCCCTACCGTTATAAATTCCCTCATTTGGGGTTGAGTATATCATCACCTGAACACAGATTTTATTTGTCTTTCAGCTACTAGGTGTGGTAAAATGACTAAGTTCTGGCTGATAACAAGTGTAGGGAAGTGATGTGGTGACTTCTGGTTTGTATTCTTCTAAGTGCATTCCTTTTGTCCTCCTTTTTTGATCCTTGGAATGCATATGTGATGACTGGTACTCTAATGATCATGATCTTGAAGTCGAAGGAGCAAGATAGCTCACTTTTGGGATGGTGGAACAGAAAACTATAAGTTCAGAAGACTGTACAATGATGGGACCAACCTTAATGGTCTATGCACAAAATTAAATTTTATATTGCTATAATATGAATGTTTAAGCAACTGCTTTAAAAAACTGTAACCCAGCCTTTATTCTAACTAATACATCAACTAGCAAAATAGCATTCTGCTTATTTTGTAAAGTTTTAGCTAGGTTTTATATTTCTATGTTCTTAGTTCTGCGCAAAGGGGTATCTTTTTAGTTGGTATGCTTTTTCTCTTAAAGGGCATTGTGATAATTATTTTATAGAGGCAAAACAAAAAATAGAAAGAGAATCCCTTTTGGTTCAATGTGAAAAAATAAATATGTGCTTTTTACCCCGAGTTTCTCAAAAAGTATAATTAACTGCCTGCCTACTCGCTCTGAATCTTCTAGTCTCTGAGTCAAGTTCTTCCAGGGGATTAACTCATTCAATCTTCCCAACAGCTCTCTGAAGTCGGTGTTATTTTCAGCCCCATTTTACAGTTCACAGAGGTTAAGTAACTGACTAATGCCTCATAGCTGGAAAGCGATGGATTGAGGCTTTTAGCCCAGGCAGTCTGACTCCACAGCTTAACTATCAAACACTATTCTCACCGCTCCACAGGTATGGATAGTCCTTTAAATTCTATGACCAGGGCACGTCGTTGGCAGAAAAAAACACAAGAAGAAACAAGCAAGTAAATGGCCTGGCATGAGGCACTCTTGTTGATCTATTGCTTAGTTCTTTTTAGACTTTATTCCTTGTTCCTGAGATGTTTACAGAGTGAATTCCTAGTTGGCCCTTGGTGACTGACTTCTCTTTTGCTGAACCCAAAGTAAGTTTTCTGTGACCCTGTTCTGTATAGTCAGACACCTGGAGCCAGAACATGGTTCTGACTATTTGTTGTCTTCTTCCCTTTCTTCCTGGGCTACTGTATCATTTTCTGTCCTGACTTTAGATTTGTGCTCTTGACTGTTTTTAAGTTTCCTTATGGAAATCTCAGTCACTGACTTGGAACCTTTGTTCCAATTCTATATGTAGCCTGGCTTCTGGATTTGTCTAAAATTTCATGGTCTTGTCTCTTGGCCTTACTTCCAAACCCAAATTTTAAACACTTAGGACTGAAACCACCAAATTTGGTTTCTAGTTAGATTCTAAAATAAAAGTATGATTAACTGTAGCATTGTTGGGCCACAATCTAGACACTCATTGGCTGGATCCATTCTCTCATTTATTCACCAAATATTCACTAAGCTCTAGTCATGTGCCAAGTACTGTGTTCTGTGCTAAGACCTTAAATGGGTTGATTCCTACACTTATAGAATAGTTACAAAGTAGTGAACAATATTTTCAATATAAGCAGTAGTTAGCGTGGTAAACAATAGTAACAGTAGTAAACAGTCGTCACAATAGTAAACAATGGTTACAAAATGGTAAGCAAGGAAATTAGAAAACTGAGTGATGAGGATGGAACCAAGGCAATAGTAGACCGTCTGTGGTAAGTGGAGCTTGAGCTGGGTTTTGAAAGCTATATAGTTAAGGAAATCAATCCTGAATGTTCATTGAAAGGACTGATGCTGAAGCTCCAATACTTCGGCCATCTGATGTGAAGAGCTGACTCGCTGGAAAAGACCCTGGTGCTGGGAAAGATTGGAGGCAGGAGGAGAAGGGGGCAGCAGGGGAGAGGACGGTTAGATAGCACACCGACTCAATGGACATGGATCTGAGCAAACTGGGGAGCCAGTGGAGGACAGAGGAGCCTGGCGTTCTATAGTCCACGGGGTCGCAGAGTCGGACACGACCTAGAGACTCAACAACAACAAGAGTTCGCCAGGTTGACAAGAGGAGGGAGGCAACTACAACCAAGGGAGAAGAACTTACACAGGCATAGAAACAAAACCAAAAGCTCAGGACAGGACGGACGGAAGAGCTGGAGGTGACGTGGAAGAGAGGCGTAGGCTGTATTAGGAAATGCCTCATTTACCATGCAAAGGAGTTTAGGTTTTGAAGGGTTTTCAACGAGCCAATAAAATGATGAGATTTGCCAGCTTAACCACTCCTTAAGGCTTCTACACATCAACCTGCCACCAGGCTAGTGAACACAGAGCAGTGATTAATGAGCTCTGTGACCACCCAGAAAACATTCCTGGCAGCTGCAGGCCCCAAGATACATCTAGGAATCTGCTTCTCTGGCAACATTTAGGTCAGAAATAAGTCTGTGTTTGAGAATTCCGCTGCTGCCCAAGTCACATCTCTTTTTATCTGCCCTGTTGCTGTTACCGGAGCTGATTGCTTCTTCCTCCTTTGGGTTATTTTCAGAGGTTGATGCATAGATTAATTGATACAAAGAAGGTTTTCATCTCCCTTGTTTTGAGATCAGGTGAGATCAATTGTGCAAATATAAAAATAATTTGATAGCACATATAAATTCCTATTCCTAAGAAGGGCAATAACTTATTATTCCCCTGTGAAATTGTAGTTTATTGAAATGGAAAATGACAATATCTTCTTGAGAACAGCATACTGACGGGTCTTCTGATCCTTTCAGCCTTGTCCTCACTGTCTGATGATGCCAGAAAGGGACGTTTCTAGAGAGGTCCTGGAGTTGCTCTTCCTGACTCCAAACTTTAAGGTTGATGGATAGACAATCACACTTGATGAACTCACCAGTTCTGTCTCCATGACCACTTAACTTCATGCATCACTTTGCATCTTCTGACAGCATTGGAATATGCAGTGGATTCGTACCAGGGATTTATCAAGATGATGTTGTTTATTGATATAAGACTCCTTTGGATCAAATAAGAAGTACCGAAGTCTAATTTTTGGAAGATGGAAAGGTCTGTGTGGTCTTGTAATCACCACAGACAGCTGTATAATATTCAGCTCATTTGGGACTCTCTAGTCTAGCCTCGGGGAGCTGCTTCATGTCTCCATCTTTTAAAACACGAGAACAGTGTTTCCTTCAACTTTTACAATGACTGAAATTCCCAGTACCTCAATTCAGTCCACAGAGAAAGAGTACAAGCAGGAGGAGAATGTTCCAGGCACAGGATACATATTTTTTCTTGATGCAGCAATACTAAGAATTGAATATCAAGACAATGATTATCTTCCTGGATTTAAAACACACACACACACACACACACACACAGAGAAGGTTACAAGGAGAAATGAAACGCTGGCTAGCAGAAACAGCAAAGATTTCATATTGGATAGTAACTAGTTCTGAGGCATCTTGGATGTCTTCTTGCTGACAACTAACTGGAAATTAAACGTTCCCTGGTGGCTCAGCTGGTAAAGAATCCACCTGCAATGCAGGAGACGCCAGTTCAATTCCTGGGTGGGGAAGATCCCCTGGAGAAGGGATAGGCTACCCACTCCAGTATTCTTGGGCTTCCCTGGTGGCTCAGCTGCTAAAGAATCTGCCTGCAATGCAGGAGACCTGGGTTCAATCCCTGGAGTGGGAAGTGTCCCCTGGAGAAGGGAAAGGCTACCCACTTGAGTACACTGGCCTGGAGAATTGCATGGCCTGTATAGTCCAAGGGGTTGCAAAGAGTCGTACACGACTGAGTGACTTTCACATATAAAAAAGAGGTTCCTGCTTGCAGCTTTGTATTCTATTATTCCTTCTTTTCTCCTTTCATGCCTGACTTCCACGTGCTAGGAATAATTCATGAGAATTATTTTAAAATTTCAGGGAAAAAAAAGCAATAGGTAAAAGCTTGCTAACTACACAAGTATTACAGGGATGATTCCTGAGATTTAAAAGAAATGTGGCAATCTTTTCCCCTGCACTATATTCAAGGGGAAGAATAAACTTGGTATCATCAAAAGCAATGATTTTGTAAAGCAACTATGCTCCAATAAAAACTAATTTTTTAGAAAAGCAATGATTTTAGAGTCAGGAGTCCTGGGCCCAAGACCTCACTTCTATTGCTAAATAACTGCTAGACAAATTCTCTGAAACTCAGTCATGTGGTCTGTAAAATGATGAGAAGTATTTGATAATCAGTAAGGACCCTATGTTCAACAATCATTCATGTTGTTTTAGAGTAAGAAAATCTGCCTGCCACTGCAGGAAATGCAGGGGACATGGGTTCAATCTCTGGGTTAGAAAGATCCCCTGGAGAAGGAAATGGCAACCCACTCTAATACTCTTGCTTGGGAAAATCCCATGGACAGAGGAGACTTGTGTGCTACAGTCCATGGAGTCGCAAAGAGTCGGACACGACTAAGCACACACACATTTATATGCTAGAGTAAACCTCAAGAAACTGAGAAATGATGGGCACTTCCATTAATGTGTTTAGAGGGATGGGACTCATAAGTGAAAAAAATGGAGTTGCTCTTTCCTCACACTTGAAGCTGGAATTAGCAACCACGTATTTTAAAAGGAAACTTTGGAATACAAAGAAGCTAGCACGTATCCTCTTTGATTTCTCCAAAGAAGACATACAGATGGCTAACAAACACATGAAAAGATACTCAACATCACTCATTATCAGAGAAATGCAAATCAAAACCACAATGAGGTACCATTACACGCCAGTCAGGATGGCTGCTATCCAAAAGTCTACAAGCAATAAATGCTGGAGAGGGTGTGGAGAAAAGGGAACCCTCTTACACTGTTGGTGGGAATGCAAACTAGTATAGCCGCCATGGAGAAAAGTGTGGAGATTTCTTAAAAAACTGGAAATAGAACTGCCATATGACCCAGCAATCCCACTTCTGGGCATACACACTGAGGAAACCAGATCTGAAAGAGACACATGCACCCCAATGTTCATCGCAGCACTGTTTATAATAGCCAGGACATGGAAGCAACCTAGATGCCCATCAGCAGATGAATGGATAAGGAAGCTGTGGTACATATACACCATGGAATATTACTCAGACATTAAAAAGAATTCATTTGAACCAGTTCTAATGAGATGGATGAAACTGGAGCCCGTTATACAGAGTGAAGTAAGCCAGAAAGATAAAGAACATTACAGCATACTAACACATATATATGGAATTTAGAAAGATGGTAATGGTAACCCTATATGCAAAACAGAAAGACACAGATGTACAGAACAGACTTTTGGACTCTGTGGGAGAAGGCGAGGGTGGGATGTTTTGAAAGAACAGCATCGAAACATGTATAATTATCTAGGGTGAAACAGATCACCAGCCCAGGTTGGATGCATGAGACAAGTGCTCGGGCCTGGTGCACTGGGAAGACCCAGAGGGATCGGGTAGAGAGGGAGGTGGGAGTGGGGATCGGGATGGAGAATACATGTAAATCCATGGCTGATTCATGTCAATGTATGGCAAAAACCACTACAATATTGTAAAGTAATTAGCCTCCAACTAATAAAATAAATAAATAAATAAAGAAGCTAGCACGTAGGACTAGAGAAGAAGCCAAGTGGTGGCCTCGGAGGGCAGCGGAGGTCCCAGAACAAACTGCACCCTGTGCTTACTCTGTATCTGGCACTTGAAGGGTGAGATTATAATTCACAAGGGGCAGCCTTTCTTCTCGCCTGCAGACCTCAGTTCCCACTAATATTCCAAATCAGTGGGAGTCCACCATGTCTGCCTCGGAAACAGCCAAGTCATTTCCGGTCTAGGAAGGAATAGGTATCAACACTGAAGGCTTGAGTAATGAAAGAAAAATACGTCTTCTAAGATCCTGGAACACGGACCTCCAAGGAGGTCCAAGGATAGGATTCAGGGTTGTTCAAAATGAGTTTTCTTTCATTTTGTTTTATGACTTTGAAAATTATCCTTTGGACAGATTTTTGTCAATTAATAAAGTCGAATTATTAAAGTATTTATTAAGGCAACCGTACGGCAGCTTGAGGCGTTGCTGCAGACAGTAAAATGACAAGTGATTGTTGTGCTGCGTGCTATGATGTCCAGAATAATTTTTCTCTGATAAACATTAGGAAAAAAAGTATCCTTGCTCTTATTAGGTAGTTCTGAGATCCCTTTCTTAAATGTATGCTTTTCTTAAATTCTTAATTACAGATCCAGATGTCGCAGAAGAAAGATGTATTTGTCATTTGGGCTTAGGTGTCCATCTCTTAGCTCAGTGGCTATGGCTATTGAATTGGATCATATTACAGAATCACGGGAGCGCCTGTTTAACTATATGTTTGGAGGAAAAAAAGAATTTTTAGAAAAGGTCGAGTAGACAATCCTGTAAATAAGTCCCAGTGCAAAAGCTGAAGTGCTCGGTGAGTTTTTTTTATTGTATTGCCAAGAAGAGATGTAACACAAATTGGAGAGGCTTCAAGGAAACTATGCTTTGGAAACAGAAGTGATTTGTGCCTCAGCTTGCGGTTTGTGCCTGTCTGTATCATCCACTCCAGAAATGTGGCTATTTCACTTAATATTTTGAAGGAAGTCTTAGAGAAATTGGCAGGTATGGCCTCTTTCTTTGGCATAAACTGGATGGAATTACTGATGTCCTCAAAGGCAGATAGTTCCTGGTTTTCTTTCCTCACGGCTCACTACAGGACTGGCGACCGGGTCTAGATGGTTTACTGCTGCATCCACAGTGAATGGCATACAGTAGGTATTCGGGATATTTGTTGAATATATAAATTATGATGCCATCAAAATATTTTTCTATTTTATGTCTGTTCTGGAAACTTCAAGGAAATTGATGTCCCTAGTTTGTTAGAAAAGGAAAACACAGTGTCTTTGACTGGAAGCAAAGTGTTGGGACATTCTAGTTAGGTAGAGCATTTGAAAGATTTGGCAGTACATCTGGTTTTTTTTTTTTTTTTTTGGTTGGCTAAAGATAGAAGCCCTACACTGCATTACAGCTTGTTGCAATAATTATCTTTCCCATTCCTTGTTATATCCATAAAACCCAAGAGAAGTCTTGATCCATAGTTGGTACCTAATAAATATTTACTAAATTAATTATTACAAATACATCAGAATGTAATGACATCAAAGATTTTTGCCAATTATCTTGAAATAAGCCATGTCTATTGCTATGATGCTGTTGCCTTCATGAAAAATAGAATTTCTTCAAGAAGTTTATAAGAAAGGGAAACAGAATATAAATTTCTTTTTCACTATATACAAAAATCTATGATTTTCCAGAAGACAAGTTACAGAAACCTTGATTGAACCTGAGAAAGACATTTCATTTTTATTGAAGATTAGAGAAAACCCATTCTAAAGCAGTTTGACAAGGAGAGGCTCATTACTGACCTGGATTTTTTGCTGGATAACTTTAGCCAACCTAATCTGGTAGCTTTCTGTTTCAACGCCCTGCAGTAACTAACAAGCTTTTACTGAAGGCCTTATAATCTCCTTTGACCAAGCTGCTCCAATAGAAAAGAAAATGAAGGCAGAGTGAGCTGTCTGATACCAAAATAAATGCTTCTGTAAAGTGCAGTTTCTAAAGCAACAAAATAAACTGCAGCAAAATTTTCTGTACATAAGTCTTACACGTTTCAGGGAAGGCTGGTGATAGCTTTCAAAGAATTCTCAATGAGCTTTTGACTCCAGAATGTTAAGAACCACTGTTATCCCAGTATTCAATGTATAGATGAAGCTACACAAAGTTTAAAAAGTTCTCTGTTATGGCTTCTGTGGATAATGTTCATTTTCCTCTCCCAGGAAAGCCTTTAAATGAGGGTGAAGGCGGAAGGCTTTGAGCTTCATGTTTATTATCTCATTTATTTATTCATCTAGATGTATTTTCAGTTTTGAGGCTGTGGCCAGAAGCATGTTAGTTTCCTTTCTTGAGCAGCTGGTTAAATCCACATTCCACACTCTTCCATTAAGTTCTCAAGTTCCAGGCATCAGCCCTAACTGTCCCTGAGGACAAGGGACAGACCCTGTACCCAGGAGCCTGAAAATTATTCAAATTAGCCAGTCCACTGCAAGCCTGCAACGCCCTACCCATCCACACCTGACTGCCCAACAAAAGCCGTCCCTCTTCCGGCCCCCATGTTCCAGCTTGCTGGCGCCTTGCCTCTGGGAACAGCCTCTGCGCTGTCGCACGGGGGTGTCAACACTTAGAGTTCTGCCTTTCCTCTGTCCCGTGTCATCACGCTCTGTCCCACCACAAAGGTCTTTAAATCTTATTTAACACTCTCTCAATAATCCTGTGAATAAACATTATGGTTCATGCATTGCAGATGAAGTAACAGCCTCAGAGAGGTTGGTCCATAGCTCACATTTAACAATCTGTTAATTGATAAAGCTGACATCACAGTTCATATCTGCCTATTATGCTACTGCATCTGGTCCTAAGAATGTTTTAAATTTGCAAATTCAAGTAACTCAAAATACTATATATTTCAATGATTGTCCTAGATTCCTTTGATCTTTAAACACAAACGAGAACAAGACAGAGACAAAAACTACCAATATATGGTTTTAAAAAGGTGACTAAAAATATGTAAATATCAATAATCATCACAAGTGACAGTGAATCTTGATTAGCAATTAAAAAAGAAATCAGTCGTGGTGGAAGCACTTATGCCGTGGAATTTGGCAAATGTTACAAATAAGTACTTCTTTTTAAACCCAGGAAATATAATGTACCACTGTGACCATATATATATTGTGGAAAAAAAAATGGTACCTAACAACTGAATGTCAGTCAACAAATTAATAAATTAACATGAATTCTTACAAAAGAAATAATATAGCTGCAATAGATGAATATCAATATAGGGTAGTATACAAAATATATTGTTAATTTTAAACTGCAATTTGCAAAGAGGAAGAATTACATAATATCTTTTTGTAAAAAAAGAAAATATATGCGAGAAAAAAGTCCGCAAGGTTATATAAGTATGGCTGGAAACTGGTTACATGTGACCGATGAAATCATGAGTGATTTTTTGTTGTTGCCCTCGATTTTCTAAATTTTCTGCATTTTGCATGAATTACTTCTGCAAAACTTCTGAAGTTTCCTCTAAAAGTAGGGTCTTGGTGCTGTAAATCTGACTCCTTTTGTCTGATCATTCACGCAAAACCACTGGAATAGTCAAACACAATCAGAGGTATTAATAGCAGGTAAAGGGCAGGATATTGTCATGAAGCAGACACACAGTAGATCTGGAGCCAGAAGACCTGAGTCTGAGTCTCAGCATTGTTCCTTCTTAGCTGGGTAACATTAGACAAGATAAACTTCCCTGTAAAGACAGAAGGGCCATGCCTGCCTGCAGCATTCCTGCAGAGTCACTGTGAGACAATGTAACCTAAAGAATAAGACATTTTGTAAGCACAGAACAAAAGACATATGTATGATTAGGAAATATATTCAAGAGTCTCTTACTTGATGTTAGATGACTTCATCTCTTAGCTGTTTTCAAAGCTCCACCCCTCCATTAGGAAAAATCCTCTGTGTTACCACCTTAACTACTTATTTACTTATTAATGAACTCTTTTCTGGTTTTCTATATTCTTCATGTACTCTACTATTCAGAATTTCCTGTAATTTTATATTTTTGCAATGCTCTGTTTAAAATTACATTTAAAAACTTAAAAGAAAAAATCATACCCACAAAATGGTAAATCTGAGTTATATGAAATGGAGTTCTACTATGTACTAAAGTAGGAAGTAGGAATTCTGTATTTAATTTAATCAACAAATTATGATGCAAAGTGATAATAACGAAGTGCATATTCAGGACAGAGAGCAATGAACACATAAAAGTGAGATTTCGAGAAATCACCCACACTTTTTTTTTTTTTTTGGCTGCACTACATGGCTTGTGGAATGTTAGTTCCCCAAGCAAGGATTCAACCTGTGCCCTCGGTACTGAAAGTGCCAACCACTGGACACCTGGGGAATTCCCTCACCTAGCCTCTTCTGCTTTGGTGCCATCACCTGCAAAATTGAGCACTTCAGCTTGTATATTGTACAGAAAAAACAATATTATGAAAGAGCCGTGCTTCAAAAGAAAACACTTTCCCCAACACAGGAGACTCACTATAGTGTGCATTAATTTATTGCTGTGATGGTAATTCACATTTTAAATTGTAATTAATTTCTCATTTAATGGACAAGTTTCTCACAATAGACTCTTGCTTTCTGAGATTAGGCATGGAGTTTTCCCAGCATCCAGTTTAGTTAGGAGTACATAGTAGCCACTCCAGAATACAATTAAGGAATACACGCATCCTTAACAATTCAGAATGGATTCACAGAAATGTGGAAATGGGTCTACACAAAGGAGAATGTTTTTGCTTGTATGAATACATTTAATTATGTCCTTCATGGCCCTGAGGATGTACCGACTGCTTCCTTCCAGAGACAGAAGGGATAAGGTTTGACCTGGAGCAAGAGGAACTGATGGGCATAGGATGTATCTGATCAATATGGCAAGTCCGTAGTGACAGGTTCTCAAACAGAAGCCACCATATCCAGTGGACAGGGAAATGGGGGCTCCAGTGGTGTTAATTCAGTCTTCAAGATCCTTTGCTTCAGCTGTCCTTCCACGTCACATACCTGATGGGTCTGCCCCACACTGCTACCACCAGCTACCACCTTCAAACTCGTCAGGTGTCCTAGTGGAAAATCTTTGTTCTTGGACCTGCGTTCTTCTTCTGTAGTCCTGCCCCTCACCAATAATTCTAATGAAAATTATTTCATCTGCAAGTATTTTTCCATTTCAACTTACGAGATATGGTTTCCTTCAAAAGCTACACTGCTCTTGTGTTCCTACCAGAGGTGTTTTCTTAGCAAGAATAGTCCGTGTATGTGGATGTTAATGACTTAATCACTTTCTTGTAAAGTTATGTCCATCTGTCGCATAGAAGAACAGTACCCTTTAGAGAGCACTAAAGGGAGCTGGAGGACGGGTAGGAAAAATGAGCAGCTATTAAAACAGGTAAAATGCTGCCAGTGAGTCTAACTGATAAGAGCAATTAAGAAAGCATTAAATGTAGAGTAGCAAATACACAGCTTGGCATAAATTATAGTCACAGTTCACTTTTCTGTTCTTTCTAGAAGTTAACACAAAACCCCATGGCCTTGCAAAACAATACTTTCAGCTCTGTTGATGACGCTCGTTTCCTTGTTGAATGTAGCAGGGATCTCTCCAAGTGACTCAACTGCTGGAATATGACTAAAACTATGTCCCAAAAGAGCTGAGGCAAACCGAAGCTGTAAGTGGGAGGAGTGAAGAGCTAAGGTATGGAGGAACAGGATTTCGGCAATTAGGAGGAAATGAAGGAGGTTATATAGTTAAAGCTATTCTGACCTTCTTTTCTAAAGTACTTGAATGTTTATCAGCGAATACTATCTCTCTGCCAGCTCTTTCACATAGCAATTATAGCAATTTCTTAATCTCCAGAGAATGCTAGTATCTTCGAAGGCAATAAAACCTGTTCTAGAATGATGTTATAGGCTTACAAAATACTTTTGTAAGCCTTCTAACAATGCCATCTCCAGAAGTTTCCACTTTAGAGATGATATCATACCCCACATATTTGACATTTTAAGAAGAGCAGGGATTTTAAGTACAATTTATTTCTGATGAATACAGAACAAAAAGCATGCTCTATATTGATTGAGAGGCAGCCATGAAAATAGGTGAGTTTCAGTACTTTTTGCTGTTATGATTAGAAGTCATAAAACCCTGAATGAAAGACATATGATTTTAAATCTGAGGAGGGCCAAATAAATCTGATGGCTTTCTCTAAGCAAGAGGTGAGGACATGGCCTAGAAACCTGGTTTGTGTGATGATGGTGAGGTTGATCATAGCAATTTAATTGGTATAAAAATTGAAATAGGTGTGCAAAATTATTCCTCTGGGGTTATTTTTTCCCCAAGATATTATAGATTTACACCCATCTAGGTAAAACTTCTTGCAAAGGATAATTTCCATCCTGAACTCAAAGTCTAAAAACAGTTAAGAATAAATTCATGCAAACTTACAGTTGACAGTTGAAAAAAAAAATGCATCTACAGGGTATAAAGTGGCCTTTGCTTATTGGATACAAATTCTAAATACCTCTCATGCCTGGATTCCATTTCAATCAGCTGTTAAAATGCATGATGATATAAAAATAAGACAGAAAGGGATCTTAAAGAAATTGCATCCCCTCAGGCAGTTTGATAAGTGTCTGGAGGTGATCCAGGTCCATTCCCTTTGCATAAGATTGGCCGAATCTACAGAAGGAATGTGAAAGATTAATGGCATTATAATTCAACATTACAGGGCTCACCAACCATATTTCATTCATTACCCACGAGATTAGCAATGCAGGGCGCTGCCAATAAGCAGCAAGACAACACAAAGGGAGAGAAAACTGGAGCCATGTTACTGCTCTCTACACGCTAAAAAGAAACCTGTTACTGCACAGTTCAATACAAACAACGTTGGAGCCAAAGATCTTCCAAAGAACCCTGAAATGAATGAAGACAAGACACATTTTCACAAAGTACTGTTTCCCAGGGAAAGGGCAGAGATTCTTTCTTTGATAACACATAGAACAATGATGGAAGTCTGTTCCTCTTGGAGTTAGTTGTTCCCTCTATATGGAGAACCAATCAATTTACAACATTTATCTCGTTTTACTGACATAGCAGCTCTGTGAGTTAAGAATGATTGCCCTTATGCGAAAGACAAAGTTACAAAGTCTTAGAGAAGTTCAACGCCTTCCCCCACGTCCCTGGCCAGTGGCTGAGGAGCCAGAACCCGAGCCCTCTTAAGGCCAAGTCTCTGTATGGAGCAGGTGCTCAAAAGTGGTGCTTCTCAAATTATGCATGTTGAAAGATGTTTTTAAATTCCCAATTTGTCATGATTTTGTGATGATGCTTGGGCTAAAAGAGAAGATTTTCCTAAAGCGTTCATAGTTTTCTAAAAGTACTTCACAAACACTTATGAAGCACTTATAAATGTCAGACACTATTCTAAGTCCTTTGCACTTATTAGCTTAGTCTTTGTAATGGGCTGCCTGGTGGCTCAGCGGTGAAGAATCTGCCTGCGATGCAGGAAATGGAGAAGACGTGGGTTCAATCCCTGGGTCAGGAAGATCTCCTGGAGCAGGAAATGGCAAGCCACTCCAGGACTCTTGGCTAGGAAATCCTGTGGACAGGGGAGCTTCGCGGGCTAAGGTCCATAGGGTCCCAAAGAGTCAGAAATGATTGAAGTGACTGAGCACACATGCAATGACCTTATGAACTAGTAGATAATTCATAAGATATTATGGTCATTTTAGGATGGAAGACATTGAGGCTTCTATTATCTAATATTAATGACTTTTTCCTTGCTCCAGTCTGGACCACGATTATCTACACTTGCTAAGCAGCCACCTTGGGCATTCCTTTTACTACTCTCTGGTGTGAGATCTTCTTGAATCTGGTCGTATCCTCGTTCTTGATTTTCTGTCTCCTTTAACTCTTAAGAAAGGGTACATGGGAAATAAAGATTTTTGACTCGTGGCATATCTGAAAATATCTTTATTCTGCCTATGTTATTGAGTGATAATTTAACTAGAAAAAGTAATTTGATCTTGAAAAAATATTCCCTTAGACATTTGAAAGCATTGTTTGATTATCTTCCAAAAGCTTTTATTGCTGATGATAAGTCTGATAATTATCTGTTTCTTATTCTACGGTATGTAGTATACTTCTACTTTACAATCTTCTAATCACTTTGACGTTTTGAAATTTTGTATATAGGCCTAGTGTAGGTTCTAAGATGTCTCTCAAGGTTTTCTGCCACCCTGATCAACATGCTCTACACAATCCTAGGGTCTGTGAATCTTATGGGTTTTACTCTCATTAATGAGTTTAAGTTTATGGCACAGTTGAACTTAAGATAGGGGGATTAACTAGGAGCTTGAATTAATTACATGAATCCTTTAATAACAGAAAAGTTGATTTTGTCTTTTTGGGGGTTTTCTTTTTTTTGTTTTTGTTTTTGTTTTTGCTGGTCACAGAAAAGAAAATCAGAGATTGAAAGCTTAAAAATGATTCAATGCACCATTGCTAGCCTGAAGCTGGAGGGGGTCACTTGGCAAAAAAGCAGGTGGCCTCTAGATTCTGGGAACTATCTCATCAAGATTTCAGTCCTTCAACCACAAGGAACTGAATTCTGCCAACAAGAATAAAATTGGAAACAGATTTTTCTCAAGAGCTTCCCAGTAAGAACTTAACCTGGCCAACACCTTGTTTCCAAGCCTTGTGCAGAGAACCTAGTCAAAGTACATTTATTTTGGATTATTTAAAAAATTGTTGGTTTTACTCTTTCGTGTTACAACTTTTTCACATATTTGGTAATCCTATTAACATTGTAAATTACATAATTACAATTTGTTTTCTTTCCCACTAAGCCCTCAACAAATATTTGCTGAATTGAGAGGAGGAATGAACAAGATGATAGAACTTTGTGTGCTGGGTAGAGTTTTAGTGAAGAAGTTCTGTTTTATGGCGAACAGTCTAGGGGAAGGTTTCTTTTTGGGAGATTGACTCTTCCAATATTTTTCCTGGGATAAATGCATAATCATGATGAACACAGAGATGATCCGAGAGAATCAAGAAGGGTTAAGACTCTGCATACATCTTTATTTTGTCTCCTTTTTCTCAGCCCTTCCTAATGTTTCTGGACTTCACTGTACCCACCACCCACAATGCCTAACTGCGAAGGCTCTCTAAGGTGGTGCGGGCAACATAGGTGCCTCCTTGACTACAGCCCCTTTTCTTCATGTCTAGTTACTCCTAGCCTCTTTTTCTATGCTTAATCAGTAAATGTTTTTCAAATTCACTTTCCAGAAATTTATTAATTTCTCTATCTGCTGAAGAGCCTCTGCACTCTTTTCACTGGTGAGAATTTATAATAGTTTATGCCATTATATCATTTTAATATAATATCAAGATGGGGAGAGGAAGTGGGGAGATAAACACATGTTCAGCTAATAATCTTGAACCAAAAATCTGCTATTTCTCACCACATGCCTTTATTTCTCTGACACCACGTACCTCTTATCAGAATTTGAAGACAACATTAATTACATTAAATAGATATATATTAAGCTCTGAGTAAATGCTATTCAGTTCAGTTCAGTTCAGTTGCTCAGTCATGTCCGACTCTTTGCGACCCCATGAATTGCAGCACACCAGGCCTCCCTGTCACCAACTCCTGGAGTTTACTCAAACTCATGCCCACCGAGTCGGCAATGCCATCCAGCCATCTCATTCTCCATCCGTCCCCTTCTCCTTCTGCCCTCAATCCCTCCCAGCATCAGGGTCTTTTCCAATGAGTCAGTTCTTCGCATCAGGTGGCCAAAGTATTGGAGTTTCAGCTTCAGCATCAGTCCTTCCAATGAACACCCAGGACTGATCTCCTTTAGGATGGACTGGTTGGATCTCCCTGCAGTCCAAGGGACTCTCAAGAGTCTTCTCCAACACCACAGTTCAAAAGCATCAATTTTTCAGTGCTCAGCTTTCTTGACTGTCCAATTCTCACATCCATACATGACCACTGGAAAAACCATAGCCTTGACTAGACGGACCTTTGTTGGCAAAGTAATGTCTCTGCTTTTTAATATGCTGTCTAGGTTGGTCATAACTTTCCTTCCAAGGAGTAAGTGTCTTTTAATTTCATGGCTGCAGTCACCATCTGCAGTGATTTTGGAGCCCCCAAAATTAAAGTCTGACACTGTTTCCACTGTTTCCCCATCTATCTGCCATGAAGTGATGGGACTGGATGCCATGATCTTAGTTTTCTGAATGTTAAGCTTTAAGCCAACTTTTTCACTCTCCTCCTTCACTTTCATCAAGAGACTTCTTAGTTCCTCTTCACTTTCTGCCATAAGGATGGTGTCATCTGCATATCTAGGATTATTGATATTTCTCCTGGAAATCTTGATTCCAGCTTGTGCTTCTTCCAGCCCAGCATTTCTCATGATGTACTCTGCATATAAGTTCAATAAGAAGGGTGACAATATACAGCCTTGATGTACTCCTTTTCCTATTTGGAACCAGTCTGTTGTTCCATGTCCAGTTCTAACTGTTGCTTCCTGACCTGCATACAGGTTTCTCAAGAGGCAGGTCAGATGGTCTGGTATGCCCATCTCTTTCAGAATTTTCCAGTTTACTGTGATCCACACAGTCAAAGATTTTGGCATAGTTAATAAAGCAGAAATAGATGTTTTTCTGGAACTCTCTTGCTTTTTCGATGATCCAGCCGATGTTGGCAATTTGATCTCTGGTTCCTCTGCTTTTTCTAAAACCAGCTTGAACATCTGGAGTTCACAGTTCACGTACTGCTGAAGCCTGGCTTGGAGAATTTTGAGCATTACTTTACTAGCGTGTGAGATGAGTGCAATTGTGCGGTAGTTTGAGCATTCTTTGGCATTGCCTTTCTTTGGGACTGGAATGAAAACTGACCTTTTCCAGTCCTGTGGCCACTGCTGAGATTTCCAAATTTGCTGGCATATTGAGTGCAGCACTTTCACAGCATCATCTTTCAGGATTTGAACTAGCTCAGCTGGAATTCCATCCCCTCCACTAGCTTTGTTCGCAGTGATGCTTTCTGAGACCTACTTAACTCACTCCAGTATCGTTGCCTGGAGAATTCCATGGACAAAGTAGACTGGCAGCTACAGTCCATGGGGTCACAAAGAGTCAGACATGATTGTGTGGCTAACACTTTCACAACCTCTTCCAGAGGAAGATAGTCTTCCTTGGTTTAAGGCGAAGAGAATAATCCTATTCCTCTTTCTAGTAATTGGTTTAGGAAAGGGGGCATATGACCAATAATTGCCAGTGAGATGTGAAGGGAAGACAGCTTTGGGACTTTGGGAAAAGCTTTCCACCCTTTTAAAGGAACACTCTTTTTTCTCCTGCTAGATGTTGTGTCTGGAAATGTGGAAAGGGCCTGGCTCCTGGAAGATGTATTTGAATCATTAAATTAACCAATTTAGGAGCTGTTTTCCCTCAGGACTTCTTGTTTTGTGAGATAATAAATGTTCCTTGTTTAAATCATTTTGAGTTGCTGTTACAGGCAGCTCTGACATGCAGCTGAAAGTCTCCTTACTATAACGCCATTGTGCTTCCAGTACCCAGGCCAGCAGGGGGAGAGGAAAGAAAAACTAAGCTTCTGTTTCCATTTTCCCTCCCACAGTTTTGAGAACTCTGCTGCTCTGGCTACATTACTGCTTTTTAAAAAAGGGAGATCAGTTCTGAATCAGGCTCCTCAGAGCTGCAGCACTGTGTCTGTTCCAGGTCCCATTTGGATCCTTTCACCTGCTAGAAGCTTCTAGAACATTCATGCCACGAGGGAAACGCTTGCTTTAGAAGTAAGGAAATATGTCTCTCTGGATTCTTTAAGATGTATCTAAGTTACTTTACTTGAGGATTAAAAAAAAAAAAAGATAGGCATTTAAATGCAAACATCAAATGTATCAAGTTTTCCAGCTCCTACAAAATTTTAACACAGTTGCAGATTTCAATTCATACTATGTGTGTATATGTGTTAAATAATTAATTTTTTCTTCCAGGTAATGGTCTAAACTCATGATGGTTTCTAGAAGAATAACATGATTATTTTATCTTATAAATACTTAGTGAGTACAGTTTTTTATGCATTATCTCAAAGTACTACTACCTTAAACTTAATTTAGTAAATCTAGTACCTTAAATTCCTTTGATTCATCACCTGATCTACATAAATCAAGGTTCCTCAGAGAACTGATTGAAGCTATTTTCCTATTTGTAGCTGAAACAAGTATTTTTTCAGTGCAACCCCATTTCATAATAAAATGCTTTCTGGCAAATTCTCTTCTAGTACCTCATTGTGATAGTCCTAAAAGCACTTTTAGTTTTGTTAGCGTCAAATTGCTCATGCCACTAGGTGTAAAACTCATAAAATAAAGATGAAATTCCCAAGCAACATGAAAATTTGGATCTCTTTATTTATATTGCTGTATTTTGTCTGTTTAATCTTTTATATAGTTTCTTTTTGCTTCGAGGGGAAAAATAGATACTGACACCAAGAAGATTTTGAAGTGCAAAGCAAATGCAAGTTAAAGAAATATATTGCATTCTTATATATAAATATTCCTTTTTTTGGAATCATTCCCCGTAAGTACTAAATTTATCTATTCCTTAGTCTGATTTGGGCAAAAAAAACAGTTACAATATTACATTCTTAATCTCTACTTAAAATTAAATACATAAATTCATTTAAACATGATAATAATCCTACTATTGTTATTATCATATTATATTGCAGAAAAAGGAACGGAGGTTTTTTTAGAGTAAGTAATGTAACCAAGGGCTTCCCTTGCGGCTCAGGGTGAAGAATCTGCCTGGGCAATGCAGGAGACGTGGGTTTGGTCCCTGGATTGGAAAGATCCCCTGGAGAAGGACATGGCAACCCACACCAGTATTCTTGCCCGGAGAATCCCATGGACAGAAAGGCCTGGCAGGCTACAGTCCGTGGGGTTGCAAAGAGCTGGACATTACTTATCAACTAAGCAACAGCAACAAGGGACCACGGCCACACAGTTCTTAAGTGGCAGTCAACCGACAAAGCCAGTTCTGTCTGAGCAGAAAGCCACTCTGCAATGTTCATAAGCCAGTCAAGATCAACAGAAATAAATGAATCATTGATAAGAACTAGGTTAGTAAGAATTTATTATAATAAGCAAAACTTTGATCATGAACAAAGCATAATATGTCTGGATGAGTCAGTGTTGGAAGGGAAAATTTAGTTACCAGTTAATAGAGTTTCCATTCAATCCTCTCATTTTCCTAATTAAAAAGAAAACAATGGTGAAATAACACCTATTTATTCATAAAATCAAAGTAGACAAAACTCTTTTACCTCCATGTATATCAACTTCTCTAAAATGGATAGAAACTCATACATCTCAATTACAAAAAACAAACAAAAATTCCAATTAAAAAGTGAGCAAAGGTTCACATTGTTGTAAGGCAGAAAACAACACAGCATTGTAAAGCAATTTTCCTCCAATTAGAAAATAAAATTTTTAAAAAGTGAGGGAAGGGTCTGAATAGACATTTTTCCAAAGAAGACGTACACTAGTCAATAGGTATAAGAAAGTGAAAGTTGCTCCGTCGTGTCCGACTCTACGACACCATGGACTATATGGTCTGTGAAATTCTCCAGGCCAGAATACTGGAGCAGGTAGCCTTTCCCTTCTCCAGGGGGTCTTCCCAACCCAGGGATCAAATCCAGGTCTCCCACACTGCAGCAGATTCTTCACCAGGGCAGCCACCAGGGAAACCCAAGAATACGGGGGTGGGGAGCCCATCCCTTCTCCAGCCTGTCCCCAGGAATCGCTGCAGGTGGATTCTTTACCAGCTGAGCTATCAGAAGCCCATGTGAGGCGAGGAATGTGCTAACCAACCTTAGTGTGGTAATCATTTTACAATTCGCATGCTAAATCACTCTAGTCGTGTCCAACTCCATGCGAGCCTATGGACTGAAGCCCACCAGGCTCCTCTGTCCACGGGATTCTCCAGGCAGGAATACTGGAGTGGATTGCCATTTGCTTCTCCAGGGGATCTTCCTGACCCAGGGATCAAACCCACGTCTCTGAGGTCTCCTGCATCAGCAGGCAGATTCTTTACCACCAGCACCACATGGGAAGCCCATATTTTACAATATGTATGTACAGAAAGTCATCATGTTGTACATCTAAACTTACATGGTGTTGTATGTCAATTATATCTCAGTAAAGCCAGGGAAAAGATAAAATTTGCCATTGTACAAGAAACCTGAAATATTGTGTTTCTTATAGCTCACAGATGAAGGAAATTACTGATAGATAAAGCTTATCACAAATTTGACAAGACTCTAAAGATTTATTGACATTGTAATGAGTTGGAAGTATATAAAAATTTTCTAAACTATCAGTAATTTTTTAAAATCCCACAGATTTCTAGCAGACTGAATTGTCTTTCTTATCTCTCTTTGGACAGATTATAAAAAAGATTTTGACTATAAAGAGATAGCTAAAAATTTAGGGTATAGAAAGGTGTTGTAGGCAGTTCACTAGCAAACATTTTCTGTCATTTGTTTCTCTGGATTTTCTTATGTTTGTGGTAGTTTTCAGCTTTTAGAAAATTTAGTATTTTATTAAGATTTGTTACTTCATTTAAAATAAGTATTCAGAGACTTCCCCGGTGGTCCAGTGGTTAAGACTCTACATTTCTAATTCTGGGGACACGAATTCAATCTCTGGTACAGGAACTAAGACCTCACATGCCTTGGGTATAGCCAAAATAAAATTAAATTTAAAAATACTTTAAAACAAAATAAACATTCAATTTGCACTAAAAATAATAAATCAAGGGTTGTAGGTAAATATAAAGTTACATGAAAATTTTGAAAAATAAAACCTTAACCCATTTTATTCACCTTAGGCCTTCAATACATTATTGCCCATTGTCTCTTCAGATATCTGTCGTATGCAAAGAGTCAAATTGAGCTAGCTAGGGTTGAGTATATTTTTACAAATGTTTTAAAAGGCTGGAATTAAAATAACTCAAATATGAAACAGCTGCAAAGTATTAAATAAAGTTATTATACCCTGTAGCTCTCTTATAACTCAGTTTAACGTCACTGGGATTTAAAGACACTATTTTTAATCTTGTAATATTAATGTAGTATGTGCAGTTTAAGTAGACAAGCTTTACTTATCACTCATCCTTTTACCTTTTCCAGGGTAAAAAATGAGGGTATTGTTTGGTTATGTCTTCCTTGCTAGACTGTTATGATTAAAAAAACTTCTGTCAGCTTTCTTAATCAGTAATCCACAAATAAAAGATGCTTCTCCTACATGTATAGTTCAATGAAATTTCACAAGCTGAATGCCTTTGTAGTCAGTACCTTCTGTGCTATTCAATATAGCCATATGCAATCATTTACATTTAAATTAATTAAAATTAAATACAATTTAGATTTTTTAAATTCCAGACAAAATAGAGTAACAAGGGCCAGACTCCCTTTTTTAAACTGAACCAAAAGCCAGAAAAGCATATGAAATAGTTTTCATAACACTGAACTTTAGACAGAAAAAAGGAAGTGATCCCTGAAAGATGAAAACTAGCAAGGAAGGACTTCCCTGTTGGCCCAGTGGCTGAGACTCTGCGCTCCCAATGCAGGGGGGCCCAGGTTTGATCCCTGGCCAGAGAAGAATACCCCGTGTGCCGTAACTAAGACCCGGTGCAGCCAAATACATGAATAATAAATAAAATAAAATAAACTAAAATAAAAACAGCAAGGTGAACCCTGCCACTGCTATTGCTTACTGCCTGGAGGCTCCAGCAATCAACACAGCAAAAGGGGAAATTAAGGTAGAACCTGATGAGAAGGCACACCTGGGACCCCTCAGCGTCCAGGATGACTTAAGTTTATAGGACAAAATACCAGAGAGGAGAAAGCTGGCCAGAGAAAGAATCCTGGGAATTTGCTGATATTCCTCTTCAAGTACTTAGTTGTGGAATTATCAGTACGTGTGTGTGAGGAAATCTCTTAAGTCTGGAAAATGAACCACCTGAAAGAATTAGAGGGAACAGCGTCCATCACAATTTCAGGAATAGTGTTTGTCTCTCACAGGGCAGAAATTTCATAACTGTCAGGACTTGGGTTAGAGCACAAGAAGGCTATTGGCTAAGTGGTGGGAAAAATTAACCCTAGACTAAAAGAGGTCACCTCCAGCAGACCTCCACAACCAGAAATGTCACAGGAAGTCCTTCAAGCAGAATAAAAATGCTACCAGATGGGAACCCAGACCTTCACAAAGGAATAAATAGCACCACAAATGGAAAGTACATATATAAACGTAAAGTCTTTTCTTCTTATCATTTGCATCTCTAAAAGACAGTCAACTATTTAAAATGAAAATAATCACAATGTGGGATGGGATTGTAACATGTAGCTGTGTGCGTGCTTAGTCGCTCAGTCCTGTCCGACTCTTTGCAACCCACGGACTGTGGCCCGCAAGGCTCCTCTGTCCCTGGGGATTCTCCAGGCAAGAAGACTGGAATGGGTCGCCATGCCCTCCTCCAGGGGACTTTCCCAAGCCAGGGATCTAGCCCAGGTCTCCCGCATCGGAGGCTGATTCTTCACCCCTGAGGCACCTGGGAAGCCCATATGTAGCAGTGAAGAAAATTAATAGCACAGTGGCTGGGAGGGGCGAAATGGAAACACTGTTGTATACTCCACATGAAGTGAGGTACTGTTATTTGAAGGGACAATATGATAAGTCAAAAATATATATTATAAACTCCAAAGCAACCATTGAAGTAATACAACAAAGAGTTATAGCTAATAAACCAATGGCAAAGATAAAATGGAATCATGAAAAAGAACAAAAAGGAAACAGATGTGAAAATTAGAAAACAAATAAAAAGATGGCAGATTTAAACCCAACCATATCAATATTCACATTAAATGTTAATGGTTTAAGTCTCTAAAAGGCAGAGGTAGGATTTAATTAGAAAGCAAGGCCCAACTGTATGCCACTTACAAGAAACTCAATGTATAAAGGCAAAATTGTTTAAAAGTAAAAGGATGACAAAAAACATACTGTTAACACTAAACAAAAGTTAGAATGTGCTGATTGATATTAGATAAAATTTCAGACAAGTACATTATCAAAGAAAAACAAGGTAATTTCTTTTTTTTTCTCATTTATTTTTATTAGTTGGAGGCTAATTACTTTATAACATTGTAGTGGTTTTTGCCATACATTGACATGAATCAGCCATGGATTTACATGTGTTCCCCATCCCGATCCCCCCTCCCGCCTCCCTCTCCATCCCATCCTTATTGATAATGCGGTTAATTTATCAAGAAGCAATAAGAAACCCTAAAGGTTGAAGCATCTAATAACTGAGCTCAAAATAAATGCAGCAAACCAGTAGAAATGGAAAGAGAAATAGACAATCTAAAACGTATTTGAGAGTTCAACACTGTCTTTTCATTAGTAGTAGAACAAGTAAATCCCAAAACAAAAAAGCAGGGTAAGTGACAATTATAAAACATTCCTTATTCTCTGTGCCTTGACCCAAGCTGTTTCCTTACCCCGCTGTTCCTTGCCTAGAATTACTTTGCTTGTCCTTTCACCTTGCCCCTTTTATTTTTACCTGATTGACACATAAATATTGTATGTTCTCAGTACCTCTGAGAATCTTACCTGTATATCTTTTGCAACTTTGGGCCTAAAAGCTCCTTTTTAAAACTTCCCAATTTCCTTGTTCCATACTGCATTAAAATCAGCTCATTTTGAGACTGTCTGGAGGGTACGGACTTCATGCCACCATTCATACTATCAATACATCGAGAATGCAGTAAATATTTTGTGTTACATGTGAACAATACAGCTGTGAAATTTATAAAACATACACAGATGAGAGTCGTTATCTGGAATGCTGATTGTGAGTAATTCTAGCTAGACATGGCTGTCATTGTATTCATTATGTCTTGTAGGAGTACTACACACATTTCAAAATACACACACCATTTCATCTGCATTTTAACATTGGATCTGTTCAACAGCACTGTAACAAAGGTAAGGCAGGTATTGCCATATTATATTGTTGTATCTGCCTCAAGGAATAGTGAAATTCTTGCCACTACAGGTATTGCGGCTCAACTGGTAAAGAATCCACCTGCAATGCGGGAGATCTGGGTTCCATCCTTAGGTTTGGAAGATGCCTGGAGAAGGGAACAGCTACCCACTCCAGTATTCTGGCCTGGAGAATTCCATGGACTGTATAGTCCATGGTGTCACAAAGAGTCAGACACGACTGAGTGACCTTCGTTTTCACAGGTATCGAAGTCAAGGCTGGATGACAAACTATCCCCAATGGGCCCTTTTATTAAAAAAAAAAAAAGTTAACCACATAAAAGTCAGTGTCCTCTTGGCTGTTGACAATGACCTTTTAGGAGAAGTTATTTTTTATGTAGGTCACATGTAACATAAAACTTAAAGCTTTCATTTTTGTCTTTAAAATTACAGAGCTATACTTTTATCAAAAGAAGTCATATTTCACCAGACACATCTAATGGAATCACTCATGTTTTTCTTTAGTTATTTAAAATAAACTGTCTTCACTGTGCTTTCACAAAGCTCTTCTTCCATCTTTATGACTTGTTATTTAAATGGGCATGGGTTAAAATATGTCTGCTGGCCAACCTGTGAACCAGCAATAAACAAGACAAATCGAACACTTTTCTGGTATCAGATGTCTAGTGCTACAAAGGGCTGGCAATACCATTTTGCATTAGACACGCTTTTATTTACAGTTTATTTTTTGACACAGGCAAGAGTCAAGCAGGAGGTAACGATGAGAAGGACCAGCAAGCATCTCCTAAACAATAGGTGTCACTCTTCCTCCTAACTGGATCCTATTTGCTTTGGAAGAGCTAAGGGGTTTAGTTTTGTCATTCACTGTTTGCAGATACTGTCTTCATAAGTCAAGTCTTTTATTAGCATGAATAGAAAATAGCGTCTCCCCTGTTACTTATAGACAATAATCACCCACTTTACAAATTGCTGATTGAACAGATCATGGCCATTAACATTTGTTGAGCAGCCCCTGGGTACAGTGGGGCTATAACAGGAAGAAGAAAAGGAGAAATGAATGTAAAGTGAAGGGCAGTTTCCAGAGAGATTTTAAGCTGCCTATTAAGACTCTTAGACATACTATGTGTGCTAGGAAGGTAATTTAATTAAGCAAATATTTATTTAGTATTAAGTGAAGAACTGGTATTAAAAGATGACTTTAAAAGGCCCAGAAATAATATGAGGGACCTCCCAGGTGACTCAGTGGTAAAGAAGTCACCTGCCAATGCAGGAGACATGGGTTTGATCCCTGGATCAGGAAGATACCCTGGAGGAGGGCACAGAAACCCCCTCCAGAATCCCATGGACAGAGGAGCCTGGCCTACTGTCCGTAGTGTTGCAAAGTATTGGGGATGACTAAGGTGACTTAGCATGCACATACGGATAGGATATAAACTTGTAAAAGGTAACTGATAATACAATTCAGTAAATTAGGTTCATATGTGTAAGAAAAAGCTATGGATATGACCAACTGCATAGGAAGAAAATATGACTTCTCAGAAGAAATCTATTTTGAGATGGATGTTTAAAACTTGGCAACATTTGCTACATGGAGGAGAAAAAGGGAGTCTGCAGAGAGAGTCAGTGACAGGGCCACACAACTTTTCTTCACGAGAGTTATGCTGAAGAGAGTGTGATAGTTGTTGTAGAATAAATCAAAACCACATGAGTTTTCACATCACTTCAATCAGAACGACCATCATTAAAAAGTCCATAAATAATAAATGCTGGTGAAGGTGTGAAGAAAGAAGAACCATCCCGCACAGCTGGTGGGAATGTAAATTGGAGAACAGTATGGAGGTTCCTTAAAAAGCTAAAAAGACTTACCACATGATCAAGTGAGTCCACTCCTGGGAATATATCTGGGGAAGACCATAATTTGAAAAGATACATGGACTCCAATGTCGATAGCAACACTATTGACAACAGCCAGGACATGGGAGCAACCTACATGTCCACCGACAGATGAACGGGTAAAGAGGATGTAGTGCATATAAAGAGTGGAATACTATTCAGCCATGAAAAAGAAGAATGAAATAACAGAATTTGCAGCAACCTGGATGGACCTAGAAATTATATGAAGTGAAGTACATCAGACAGAGAAAGACAAATATCATATGATGTCCCTTAGATGTGGAATCTAAAAAAGTGACACAAATGAACGTATTTAAAAGCCAGAAGTGGACGTGGAGACGGAGAAAGCCATCTTGTGGTTACTAAAGGGGATAGCAGGCAGAGAGCTAAAGTAGGCGTTTGGGATAAACATATACACACAGCTATACATAGAAGAGATATCCGACAAGGACTTACTGTATAGTACAGGGAATTATACTCAGTATCTTGTAATAACTTATAATGGAAAATATCTGTGAAAGAATATAGATGTAAAAGAATCACTTAACTGTACACGTAAAATTAACACAACATTGGAAATTAACTATTCATCAGTTTAAAACAAAGTTCTTTCAGAATAATGGGAGGCAAGCACAAGAAGATGATTTGGGTCATGACTGTGGCAAACTTAGAATAATCATAACTATATTTTTAATGGATTCTTCACACCAAAACCATGAAGGAGATAAAGTTTTTCTAATTAAAATTTTTTTTTCTTTTTGTGCTTGGAGAATTTGTTCTCCTATATTTTTAAATAACTTTCCCACATTCTGAGTTTTATTTCAACCAACACACGTACACTGGGTAACAACTCTAGAAAAGGCTCTGGGCTAAGTTCACAAAACTGTCTTCAAGAGCTTACCCTGGGAAAACAGAGACCTAGAACATAAATGAGTCTAATTGAGGGGAGAGCATACTTCTCTGCGTAAGAGAGGTTTCAGGTGATATGGGGTTCAGATAAGGAAGAATTTACACATCACTAAAGGTAACAACACAAATATACTATAAACGTTTTTGGTCATGGTGCCTGAGATGGCACTCGGGTTTGAGGATTTTTCCAAAGATTCTCTGCACAACCAGAAAAGAGTTGGCACTCCCCAATAAGCAGTGCAGTTTCAGGCTCTGTGGCCAAAATTTGGGATAGTTAAGGCGAGGATGAGCGTCAGGATGGTTTTTACTGACGAATTTCTCGTCAGGTGACTGCCTCTCTGTGTGATGACACTCATGGGACCACAAGGAAGCCTTCACTCTGCGCTACAAAGAGTGGGCTGCAGAGAGCTGAGCGAACGGTGGGGCTGAGCCAACACATGGGTGAGACCATGGGTCTCCAGCTCACAAGGGGGGGTCTGCACAGACACCTCTCGGGGTGCTGGGGATCTTCCGGCATCAATAGCTATTTTGGGGGGAAACAGCCACACCTGCTTTCATATTCAGAAGAAAAGTATACACCTGACTTTTCAAAGAAAACTGTCATGAAAGTAAGGTAATGAGGGGAGCTGGTTGTCAAAAAGACAGAAGGGAAGACCTGCCCCTGTGTGTTAAAATGGTCTTCCTTTCTTACAATGAATGAAACTGTTGAGCTGGTTGAGAAGTAGTACTGCAAACTAAATGCAAATCAACAAAAATAATTTATCTTTTATTGAAGTTAATTTTAGTAAGGAACTCGTTTTCTACCATTAAATGGTGATGATTCAATGCCTATCACATACTATGGTAACTGAGAAACATCTACAGGGTGGTTTTTGGTTAACTAAATGTATTTTTTAAATTTGTTTTTGATGCATGCCTAGTGGCTCAGACAGCAGAGGATCTGCCTGCAATGCTGGAGACCCAGTTTCGATCCCTGGGTCAGGAAGATCCCCTGGAGAAGGGAATAGCTACCCATTCCAGTATTCTTTCCTGGAGAATTCCATGGACAGAAGAGCCTGGCAGGATAACAGACCATGGGGCCACAAAGAATTGGACATGACTTAGCAACTAACACTTTCACTTTTATTTTTACAACCTTAGCTATAGGTTGAGCAAATATTATGCTTTCTCCTTTTAACAACAACAACAAAAAGAGGACCCAAGAACTACCTAGGAAGTCCAAAGTCCATGTTCTTTCCAAATTACAACACTAAACCCCCCATAAAATGGCTCTTTGAAATGCACCTTTCCAAAATTAAGGGAGGTTAAATATCTAGAAATGGATATGAGTAGACAAAAGAATTCAGTATACAACAAAAGAAGGACTTTGTATGAGTAGAAGAGGAATGAATGGTGTTACACACGATCTTGGAACACCGTTAAATCATCTGAAAAAAATTAGGTCCTTTCCTTACATCAAAATAAATTCCAGATGGACCAATAATTTAAATATAAAAAGTGAACCCCTGAAATAATCAGAAGAAAATATAGGTGGAATTTCTATACCTTTGGTATAAAGATGACTTAGGATAATTTACAGCAAAACAAAAGCTAGGAAAGAAGCCAGGGGTGTATTTGATTATATCAAATATAAAATTTCTTTAAGTCAAATTACAACAGAGTTAAGATGAATGAACTCACCTGAGTTGATGCCAGAGGGAAAATTTCCGGGTCAGTGGCCTTGAGAAGCCAAGGAGTATCTAGTGCACAAAGAAAAGTTGTCTTCATGGGTTCCCAAGACAAACAAAGCTTCACTGGTAAGGTTTCATTGGGAGGGTGAAGTCCCAGGAAGCAGCAATGAGGAAAAAGGGAGGGTGGGGGGAAAGGAAAGGAAGCAAATATAAGAGAATTGTATTGATCTGACTACAGCTTGTGACAGGCTGATTGCTCAGTCTTGAGGGAGATCTTCAGAGATGCCGTATCACAGATGTTAGTAAGTTCTCAGAGAGACAAGGGTTTATTCAACAGTTCACACCTCCCATCTGTCAGAGTTGTCTTCCTTTAGGGGAGACCCAGGGTAAGAGGTGAGAGGTGTGTGTGCCTAGGCAAAGAGTAGAGAAGGTGTCATGGGGTTGTGCTCACAGCAACTCTGAAGCCTGCAAGCCACGCCCAGGGTGGGCCCTTTGTCTTGCCGCACGCCGGCAGCAGGATGCCCCGAGATCCTGGGTGGTAAACGCTTCGCTTGCTCCAGGTGAGGACAGGACAGTGCGCTGGCCTGGTTCAGGCAAAAACTGGAAATAGCACAGAAGGATAAAGCCGTTAGCTGAAGAAATGACAGGTCAACTAAAATGAGAGAGATGGCGAGTCAGTTGGACATTGACACAGACAGATGTAGCGGTGGAGTTTGTGACAATTCTGTTTGCTTCTACTTTCTCAGTAAAGTTAGCTGAGTTGAGAACAGGAGATCAGGAGGTTTGGGAGTCTTGTGGACAAAAGAAGTTAAAACGATCATTTAGGACAATGGACAGACTTGTCCTATCCATAAAAACTTCCTGGGGAAGGGGATCTTGAAGTTGAGACCTTAAGAATGACCTGCAGTCAGCAGAATGGACAGAGGACTGTCCGTAAAAAAGGGAACATAGCATGTGCTAAGATTTGAGAACTAGGAAAAGCATAGTACAGTTTCATGTAAATATTGCTGAGTGTAATACATGATGAGGAAAAAATAAGAGTTTGTTGAAATAGATAGGTGGAAGATTTACTCTTCCTTCCTTATATTTCATGGGATTATATAGATAATATCTATAATAAGAAGGAAATATTAAAATATATTAACAAATAGATAATTATTCTTAACTCCTTAATCACTCAACTGGGTAGGAATTTGGTCTTTTCTGACATTAATAATAAAAATACTTGGTGAATTAGGATCCTTGAAGTGCTAGTCAAGAGTTAAGGAATTTATAAACACTTAAGAAATTCAGATACACTGGGAATTACTGATATCCCAAATTAAAGTCACAGTTAGTCCCATGAATGGAAAAGTAAGCATAACTGTGAAATACAAATATGAAAAGTATTAATCATTTCACAGACAGTAGACTATATTATCGTCTTCTCTGTAATATCTTTATAGCTATTACATCAGAGAGGAATTCAGTGGTATACATGTAATAGTATCATTAGTAGAAGTATCCTAAGAGCATACTCAGAATTCCACAAACACACGTCTAGCAGATAGAGAGGTATTCATAAGTTTGGCAGGGAAGCTACATAAAATATGAAATGGAAGACCATAAAAATAAAACCAATGACTCTCTTGGCTATTGAGTTCTTTTGCTCTACTTAGGCCATCTCTGAAAATAAGAGTATGCATTAACATCAATTCAGATAGTAACATGTTTTGAGACTTACGTCTCTAAAAGTATTTTATTCTTCCCATAAATAATCAAAATATACTTGGACATAATGACATCTAAAACTATAAAGAATTAAGAACAAATTTGACAGAATAATGAGACTCAGGCAGTTAAAAAAAAAGTCATGCTTGGGGTATGTTCAAATTTTAGGTGTTCGACTAAACTTGCTAACACTGCCCTACTTATCATGTGTGTCCTGAAATAACGCATCTTTGAGGACACTTCTTTCATTTTATTAATTATTCCTTGTAGTATTTTTGTGTCTACTATGCACTCAAGTTGAGTCATGCTTAGTCGTGTCTGACTCTTGGTGACCCTGTGGATTATAGCCCACCAGGCTCCTCTATACGTGGGATTTTTCAGGCAGGAATAAATACTGGAGTGGGTCGCCATGCCCTCCTCCAGGGGATCTTCCTGACCCAGGGATCGAACCAGCGTCTCCTGGGTCTCCAGCACTGGCAGGCAGATTCTCTATCACTGAGCCACCTGATAGGACCCCATGCACTCAGAGTTACACTCAAAGCAATGGCACGTACTGAAAGAAGCATCTACCCTTGGGGAGGTTCACGGAGAAAACTTGTGAGAACTACCATTCTCCCTCTATCCTCCACTCAGATAACTCGATCAGCTTAAATCCATGAGGCCTCTCCAAGTGGAAGAAAGGTCAGGTACGACCACATGAATCGTGCGTGTGTCCATCGTTAGCCATTAGAACACAGTGGAACACTTTAGTCACCGAATGCATGATATGCTGTGGTCCACAGAAGGGGGGGAAATGGTGTGCCTCCTTTAATTATTCCCATGGAAACGAGCTTGTGTCTAGCCATGGTCTTTTCTTTTACTATTTTTCCAGTAATGAGTCCTCTAATTGCTTCAGCTGGAGCAGCCTTGCTCATTTTAGTACTTGGCTGGCAGTGCTCTTTTCCTCTCTCCCTCCCCCTATTCTCCACACACATTCTCCTCTCCGTCTCCCCCGCCCTTTTTCGGTCTGAATTTGACAAAGGTCTGGTTTTTACCCCCTGAAAAGTTTAAGTGCTTGAATTAAATCACAACTGCTTTGGTTAATCAGTGAGGGAGCTCTTCAGGAATTGGGGAAACATTTTATTTATGACTCAGCTTTCCACCTGTGCTGACATGGCATGGAATTTACAGCTGTATTGAAAGCATTATAACCAGCACCTCAGAAATTCCACATTCTCTTGAGCTGCGTTATTATGAAACAGTTGTCAGGCAGCCAACTGCTGTGTCAGCCCCTAATTGATTTATATTAGCATCTGTAGGAAGGAGGTGGAGTGAGGGTCTGGGGGAGCCTGGGTCCGCTTCAGATTACCCAGGTCCTGAATTTCCTGTGGACATGAGAGGTTTGCAAACAAAATTGAACATAGCCACCCTGTTTCTCTGTTTTATTTTTACACGACATGTTTAAAATTATAGGCATTAACCAAGCCAGTGTAAACTTTTATAACTTTGTAAACAGTTGGTGGAGCTTAGGCTCTTCCTGCCCTGCTATCACTTCACTGGAAAGAACACCTGGTCCTAAAAGGTGGGCTTCATTTTTCCCTGAGGGGTGAGGATAAAGAAATCAAGAAATTCCTTCAAAATGTTTTCCTCTGACAGACTTCATTTACAAAAAAAAAAAAAAAAGGAGTAGTTAGTTTTAATAGCTCTTTTTTATATGTAGATTCCACTCTTCCTGGATTAGAAACATAAATCTATATTACTCATTTAGAAACACCTGGTCTGAGGTTGGGTCCAAGTTGAGAGCAGCTGGAGAAATCAGACAAAGGGGATCATGGTGGGAATGCCCGTGGCGTTCTCTTCACTGCAACACTTGCTTCTTGGGCGCACATGGTTTATATAAGAGCTCCCCAATAGTGCAGTTCCCAGACTGTCCTGATCAACAAGTTTTTAGCTGCTTTCATCCTTGATGGGCACCATCGTCCTCCCCACAGCCTAACGTATCCTATCTGGCTCTAGCACACATTTAGGTTATGTGCCTGGACTCTGTGGGCATGTGAGTTTGCAGTAATTTTGCCTTCCCAGGTGGTGACATTGGTAAAAGAACCTGCCTGCCAAAGCAAGAGATGTAAGTAAGAGACAGGGGTTCGATCCCTGGGTCGGGAAGATCCCCTGGAGAAAGGCATGGCAACCCACTCCAGTATTCTTGCCTGGAGAGTCCCATGGACGGAGGAGCCTGGTGGGCTATGGTTCATAGGGTCACAAAGAGTCAGACACTACTGCAGGGACCTAGCACATACCCACACATACACTGCCATCCTGAAACTTCTGTAGGAGATGCGTTTCAGGGGGTGGGGATGAAGGGAGATAGGCCCGGCATGAGAGTGGGGACTCAACAGGTCTTTGATGGAAGAAAGGAGCTACTTAGGTTTACTCGGGCCTCTAGCTGGGTGGCAGCCTCAGCTGAGAGTAACTTTATGAAAGGGGCCTCTTTCTGCTGCTCCCAGGGAACTGCTGGCTGGTCAATGGGGTCCTGGTGGCAGGCTGGGTGGAACCAAAATAGCTCAGTTGGGAGACCGTTAGACCTAAAGGTCCCTGGTTCAACCTCAGGTTTTGCCAGACAAACACCTTTTGGGGCTTCCCTGGTGGCTCAGACCGTAAAGAATCTGCCTGTACTGTGGGAGACCTAGGTTCGATCCCTGGGTTGGGAAGATTCCCTAAAGGAGGGCATGGCAACCCACTCCAGTATTCTTGCCTGGAGAATCTCATGGCTAGAGGAGTCTGCTGGGCTACAGTCCACGGGGTCACAAAGAGTCGGACACGACTGAGCGGCTAAGCACAGCACAGGTGGCAGGCTGAGGGCACTGCGGGCCTGGGTCACAGAACTTCTGGGCCACAGCAGATTGGGGTTACAGGGTTGTCTGACCCCCATGTGCCTAGGTTACTCTGGGCACACTCTGTTCGCAGTATCCTGGGTCACAGCGCTCCTTGGGTACCGGGTACTTTGATTGCAACTTGCTTCAGTTACAGATTCCTTAGACCTGTCGTATCTTTAGTCCGAATGCATTTTTTGGCCACACAGTGCTTGGGCTACAGCGCTTTCGGTCCCCAGAGGACTTGGTCCGAGCACATCGGCCCGGAGCTCCTCTGACACAGTACGTCTTTGTAACGGCACCCGTGTGCTTTGGCTGGACCACATGTTGGCCACAGGAGGCTTGCCTTCGCATGCAGGTATCTCTGTGGATGGGGCTCACTGGCCTTGGTTATTGAGGGCGTCTGGCTCCATGGACTTGAATCACAGAGGGACTACCATGCCTTGGTCACTGCAGACACGATGGTCACCATGTACCTGGGTCACCCTGTGCCCAGATCATGGCTCATCTGGGTCACAGCATGATATGGCTACTATGTGACTTCTGTCCTCAAAGTAATGGTGAAAAGTGAAAGTGTTAGTGGCTCAGTCAAGGAAAGAAATCAGCTCAGATACAATAAGAACATGACATCCATCTTAAACTGTGGGGTCCTGAGCCCTTACACTCAACCTTTATGTAGGGCACCATAGTATGAGTGTTTCCAGATACGTCATTTCCCTAATCTCCACAACACTCCTAAAGAATAATAAATACTAATTTTATAAATTAGTATTAGACAAATACTAATTTTAAAAACATTTTAAAAAGTGAGGAAATGAAAACTAGTTCCCCAAAACACTCAAAATCTAGTTTCAGGTCAACTGGAGAACTGACTCTTTGGGACCCCCTGGACTATAGCCAGCCAGGCTCCTATGTCCATGGAATTCTCCAGGTAAGAATACTGGAGTGGGTAGCCATTCCCTTCTCCAGGGGATCTCCCCAACCCAGGGATTGAACCCAGGTCTCCCACATTACAGGCAGATTCTTTACTGTCTGAGCCATCAGGGAAACAAAGTAACGGTAATTACAAATAATCTCTTTCTTAGAGCATGGAGGTGAAGTGTGATTCCAGAAGTAACAGAGATGTCATGTAGCCAAGAAGATAGATCTGACTTAAAATCAGATTGCAATACCTAGTGAGAGATATGTAGTATCTAAGTTGACACATAGTGAAAGAATTTGTGTGCATAATGTTAAAATGGGCATTTTGGAAATATGTCTGCCTATACACAGAAGACAGATGAAGGATTTACACCTAAATGGTAGCAATTAGTTCTCTGGGGAGTAGTATCACAGTCCTCTTTTATTTTTCATTCTTTGTAAACTGTTTTTTTTCAAAGTTCTTGTAATTAATTTACTTTTAGGAAAATAAATCCTTTTATTCTTCAGCTTACCTCCAGTGTGACCATCACTGGAAAATCCTGCCAGATGGTTACCAGTCAGAATCAATCTCTTCTCCCTTTCGCTTCCAGACACTGGCTCTGCTATTGTCCTGGATCACACTGAGGCAGTGGTGGGAATGGGCAGGAATCTGTCCCTTCATCTTATTCATTATTGAAAGTAAAAGTGAAAGTCACTCAGTCATGTCTGACTCTTTGTGACCCCATGGACCCCATGAAATTCTCCACGGCCAGAATACTGGAGTGGGTAGACTTTCCCATCTCCAGAGGATTTTCCCAACCCAGGGATCGAACCCAGGTCTCCTGCACTGTGGGTGGATTCTTTACCAGCTGAGCCACAAGGGAAGCTCAAGAATACTGGAGTGGGTAGCCTATCCCTTCTCCAGCGGATCTTCCTGACCCAGGAATCGAACTGGGGTCACCAGCATTGCAGGTAGATTCTTTACCAACTGACCTATTCATCATTATCTCTTTAAAAATCTGCCTTTCCTTTGCCAACAGAATATAACAACACATTTCTATTCACAAAGTACTCAGTGAATCTTTGTTAAATTATCTGGAGCTCACTCCACTCTCTGCATTCCTGTATAAATTCTATACAGCTTAGAAAAAAAGTATGGAGATCTTTTCCTCATTTTTCTTCCTTCGTGTTGAAATGAGACAGAAGCCTTCTAGGGAGCACGCTTACTGCTTAGTCCATTGGACTAACATTACTTAGTGCATTACAGTTGAAAAAAGCTTTTCACACCCAACCCTGGGTCCTGTTCTCCAGTGGATGCCTTAACTGACCCTAAGAGCCATGAAAGGATCTGCCTCAAAATCATTCAAAAAAATATTAGCCCAGGGACTTCCCTTCTGGTCCAGTGGTTAAAACCCTGTGCGACCAATGAAGGGGGCCACAGGTTCAATTCCTGGTCAGGGAACTAAGATCCCACATACCGAACAATTTAAAAAGTATATCAATTTAAACATAATAAGAACATGGAATCCATTTTCAGCGGTGGGCCCTGGGCCTTTACACTCAGCCTTTATATAGGGCACCATAGTCTGAGTGCTTTCAAATATGGCATTTCTCTGATCTCCACAACATTTCTGGGATAAAAACCTTACTCATTTTAAAAATCATATTTTTAAAGTGAGGAAATAAAAGATAGTTCCCAGAAACACTCAAAGTATAAAGTGTTAGTTGCTCGGTTATGTCCGACTCTTTGCGACCCCATGATTGTATATAGCCCACCAGGCTTCTCTGTCCATGGAATCCTCCAGGAAAGAATACTGGAGTGGGTTGCCATTTCCTTCTCCAGGGTACCTTCCCAACACAGGGATCGAACCCAGGTCTCCTACATTGCAGTTAGATTTTTTACCATCTGAGCCACTAGGGAATGTATAGTTTCAGGTCAAATGGAGAACCCAAATCTCTGTCCTCAAACATAGGGTTTTTCATTTACATCTATAATTTCAGAGTGAGATAAGAATAGGAGCAGGTCTTTTTTCGTTCTTTCCACAACAGAGAATTTGTCCAAGATTTTCACTGGGCAGAAATGAAGCCCAGTTTCCTATCTGCTCTATGCTGTTCAATAATAGTAATAGTAAGAGTAAAATGAATAATAATAGTAGATATTTTTATTTAAGCAGATGTTTGGAACCATATTCTTTTGTATTACTTAGAGCCTTCACAGAAACTCTAGAAAGTAAGTATTATCACTAGATGACATACAGGGAAACTGAGGCTTGGAAATGTTAATTTCCATTTTAGGTAGTTAGATCAGGGATGTCTGACTCCTGAATCTAGGACTTCACTAAACCAACGTGTCCCATTTAATTATGAATACTTGTTTTATTTGTATAATAGTCTTATTGCTTGTTCCACAAATAAGTACAAGTCACTGATGAGGTTCAATCTAATTTATTTGTATTGAAAGTTTCTCTCTTATTCTCACCCCTTTCACACACTTGTCACTCATTCAATAGTGAATCTGGCCAACATATCAGTATTTTTTTTCCCAAAAATATGGCCTCCCTGAAAATAAGTTGAATGTGAATATTAAAACATTAGGTAGGTTTCATCCATACATTTCTTTCCAAATTTTCCCTCAGAAAGTTGTTGAGATTTGATTATGGAAACATAGATACCTAATTTGACCACACTGTTCATACTGCTTTTCAGGTCTACTATGTCTTTCTACTTTCCTGTCTACTCATCCTATTAATTTTTGAGGGTTTGATACTGAAACTCCAACTAAAAATCTCAATTTATCTAAATAAAAAATAATTTTAATATACAGTGGAACTATATGTGACTTTGCTTTGTATTTTCCAAGTCTCCTCTAAATGTATTATCATACTGTCATAATTTAAAAAATTAAAAAATAATTTGACCACAGTTACCAATAGGTACTAAACTGGTCAGAAAATAGTAATTTAATTATACAACAATTACATCTTTAAAGAGTTAGCTTACCCTCTCACTCATGAAGCTTTAAAATGTGGTCAAGAGGAATCCAGTTTATGAGCCATCGCTTCAGGTTCTTAAAAAGTGTTGGGCTGGTGTATGTGCATTGTCTGAGATCAAATAGGTCTCTAACACCTCCTCCTTTATTTCAACCTCAGCCAACTCCTTGTTCACTGAGAAGTTAGAAGATATCGAAAGAGAAAGCCCACTATCTTCCACCGCTGTGTACCCACCTCCCAGTATCACTGTCCATGTGGTCCAGCTTCCCTCCTGATACCAGGCTGGAATTGTCACGCACGCTCTTTGTTAAGGCTGCCCACTGGTCCACTGAACTCTGGTCCTGAGATTCTCTCTATCGCCCTCTCTCTTCTGTGCATTAGCAATTTTTAATTCTCCACTAGCAATTCTCATTAGCATAAAATATACTGGACTACATCAACCGTCTTATAAAACAAAATAAAAAAAATAAAACTCTCTACCTGGCTTTTCTCTTGAAGTAGTTGCCCTATTTATCTTTCTGTTACAGAAGGACACCCTGGAATAATCATTTATGCTGTCTGTGTCTAAATTCTTTCTTCCCATTCTCTCTTGAATCTACTCTAATCGAGTTTTCACACACAGGACTCCGCCAGAACGGTTACTGTCAAGGTTACAAATGATCCCCATGTTACCAAATCCAATGATAAATTCTCAGTCCTGCTCTATCTTGATCTGTGTTAGTAGATTTTACTTGGTCAGCTATTCCCTTCTCCTTGACACTTTTTTTTTTTTTTTGTGGGGTGGGGTGGTGCTTGGCTTCCAAAGACACAGTCTTTGTCTCTTTTCCTCCTACTTAACTATTGGTTTCTTCTTATTTGGCATATATGGATTCTTCTTATCTCACAGACCGCATTATTGCAGAAATCCAGAGCTCAGCCTTGGACTTCCTCTCTGTCTGCACTTACTCCTTAGGTGAAGATTTGGTCCAAAACCTTTAAATGCTATCTCTATGCTAATGACTTCTGAATTTGTAAATTCGTCCAAGACTCATTTTCAACTACCAATCTGACATTTCCACTTAGTCACTCAGAGTTCATGGATCAACACAAGCCCCAGCTGATATTCTCTAACCTGATCTTCCCACAGTCTTCCCCATCTGAGAAAAGAAAACTCCATCCCTCAGTGGTTCTGACTGAAGTCCTTATGGTCATCTTTGTTTCCGCTTTTTCCTCTCACATGTCACATCCAACCCATCAGCAATTCTGTTGACTCCAAATTCACAATATATAAACAATATAGTCCTTATTTCTTTCACGCTACAACTTTAGCCCAAAGGACTATCACATCTTGTCTGGATTAATAAAACGGTCACATCATTAGTTTCTTTACTTCCAAAATGCCCTCTTGAGGCAATCATCAATACAGCCATGAGAGCTATCTGTTAACATAGAAGTCTTTCCTCTGATGAAAGCTCTTTGAGGTCTTTGCCTGCCCCACTGAGAAAAGACAGAAGTCCTTGAAATGGCCCTGAGATCTGAGCCATATGTTCCCTCCCCAGCATCACCTCCTACTCTTTTCTCCTTGCCCCTCTATCCCTACGCCTCACACCAGTCAAAGGCTCCTGCTTCAACACCTTTGCGCTTTCTGTCTTTCTACTCTGAGTGGTCTGCTCTGCCCCAAGATATCAACATGGTTGGATCCCTCACTTTTTAAGACAACTCAAATTATCGTGAATTTTCTTTGGCCACCCCATAGAAGGGCTTCCCAGGTGGTGCTAGTGGTAAAGAAACTGCCTGCCAATGCAGGAAAGGTAAAGATATGAGGGTTAGATCCCTGGGTTGGGAAGATCCCCTGGAGGAGGGCGTGGCAATCCACTCAAATATTCTTGCCTGGAAAATACCATGGACAGAGGAGCCTGGCTGGCTACAGTCTATAGGGTTGCAAAAAGTTGGACATGACTGAAATGACTTCTCGTGCTCACCCCATGACAAATATTAGACCCCATCCCTATTCTGCTAAATATATTTGTTTAATTTTTCTTTTTAGTATTTTCACTATGTAACATACTGTATATTTAACTTATTTTGCTTATTGTCTGTCCTTCACATTAAGTTCAATGAGGGCAGTGACTTTCATTTATTTTGTTTGTCCTCATATTCCCTGCAAGTAGAATAATGCTTGACATACAAAAAGTAGTCAATACATGCTTGTTAAATAAATGGATGAATATCAGGCAATAAATGCACTTTAATTCTCCTCTTTCTTCTTTATTTTTCTTTCATCTTTCTGAAAACTCTTTCCAGGCTTCATTGCTAATTCCACTTAATTGATTTGTTCCCTATGATTTTGGCTGTCTTATCTACTCACCCTACTAGCTTTCTTGGTCTCATCACCTCTCAGGGCTGAGACTAACTCATGTGATAATGATTCACACTTTTAAATTAGGAGCATTTTTCAGATTGATTATACTCTTTGCAGCCAAAGTTGGAGAAGCTCTATAGAGTCAGCAAAAAGAAGACTAGGAGCTGACTATGGCTCAGATCATGAACTCCTTATTGCCAAATTCAGACTTAAATTGAAGAAAGTAGCGAAAACCACTAGACCATTCAGGTATGACCTAAATCAAATCCCTTATGATTATACAATGAAAGTGACAAATACATTCAAGGGATTAGATCTGATAGACAGAGTGCCTGAAGAACTATGGATGGAGGTTCGTGACGTTGTACAGGAGACAGGAATCAAGACCATCCCCAAGAAAAAGAAATGCAAAAAAAGCAAAATGGTTGTCTGAGGAGGCCTTACAAATAGCTGAAAAAATAAGAGAAGCAAAAAGCAAAGGAGAAAAGGAAAGATATTCCCATTTGAATGCAGAGTTCCAAAGAATAGCAAGGAGAAATAAGAAAGCCTTCCTCCGTGATCAGTGCAAAGAAATAGAGGAAAACAGCAGAATGGGAAATACTAGAGATCTCTTCAAGAAAATCAGAGATACCAAGGGAAAGTTTCATGCAAAGATGTGCACAATAAAGGACAGAAATGGTATAGACCTAACAGAAGCAGAAGATATTAAGGACAAGTGGCTCTTGTCAGAGAACCCAGAACACAGAAGAACTATACAAAAAAGATCTTCATGACCCAGATAATCACAATGGTATGACCACTAACCTAGAGCCAGACATCTTGGAATGTGAAGTCAAGTGGGCCTCAGGAAGCATCACAACAAACAAAGCTAGTGGAGGTGATGGAATTCCAGTTCAGCTATTTCAAATCCTAACATATGATGCTGTGGAAGTGCTGCACTCAATATGCCAGAAAATTTGGGAAAATTCAGCAGTGGCCACAGGACTGGAAAATGTGTTTTCATTCCAATCCCAAAGAAAGGCAATGCCAAAGAATGCTCAAACTACCACACAATTGCACTCATCTCACACGCTAGTAAAGTAATGTTCAAAATTCTCCAATCCAGGCTTCAACAGTATGTGAACCATGAAATTCCAAATATTCAAACTGGATTTAGAAAAGGCAGAGGAACCAGAGATCAAATTGCCAATATCTGTTGGATCATCAAAAAAGCCAGAGAGTTTCAGAAAAACATGTTTTATTGACTATGCCAAAGCCTTTGATTGTGTGGATCACAACAAACTGTGGAGAATTCTTCAAGAGATGGGAATACCAGACCACCTGACCTATCTCTTGAGAAATCTGTATGCAGGTCAGGAAGCAACAGTTAGAACTGGACATGGATCAATATACTGTTTCCAAATTGGGAAAGGAGTATGTCAAGGCTGTATATTGTCACCCTGCTTATTTAACTTATATGCAGAGTACATCATGAGAAATGCTGGGCTAGATGAAGCCCAAGGTGGAATCAAGATTGCTGGGAGAAATATCAATAACCTCAGATATGCAGATGATACCACCCTTATGGAAGAAAGGGAAGAGAAACTAAAGAGCCTCTTGATGAAAGTGAAGGAGGAGAGTGAAAAAGTTGGCTTAAAGCTCAACATTCAGAACACTAATATCATTGCATCTGGTCCCATCACTTCAAGACAAATAGATGGGGAAACAGTGGAAACAGTGACAGACTATTTTTTTGGGCTCCAAAATCACTGCAGGTGGTGATTGCGGCCATGAAATTAAAAGACTCGTACTCCTTGGAAGGAAAGTTAAGACGAACCTAGATAGCATATTAAAAAGCAGAGACATTACTTTGCCAACAAAGGTCTGTGTAGTCAAAGCCATGGTTTTTCCAGTAGTCATGTATGGATGTGAGAGTTGGACTATAAAGAAAGCTGAGCACTGAAGAATTGATGCTTTTGAACTGTGGTGTTGGAGAAGACTCTTGAGAGTCCCTTGGACTGCAAGGAGATCCAACGAGTCCATTCTAAAGGGAATCAGTCCAAATGTTCATTGGAAGGACTAACGCTGAAGCTGAAACTCCAATACTTTGGTCACCTGATGCAAAAGAACTGACTCATTTGAAACGATCCTGATGCTGGGAAAGATTGAGGGCAGGAGGAGAAGGGAACAACAGAGGATGAGATGGCTGGATGGCATCACCTACTCAATGGACATGAGTTTGAGTAAACTCCCAGAGTTGGTGATGTACTGGGAGGCCAGTCAGGCTGCATTCCATGGAGTTGCAAAGAGTTGGACATGACTGAGCAACTGAACTGAACTTCACACTCCTGAGCTATATGCTCTTTGGAACAGCCTCTTAAAATTTTCACTTGCTTTCCTGGTTGCTGCTGCTGCTGAGTCGGTTCAGTGGTGTCAGACTCTGTGCGACCCCACAGACCACCAGGCTCCGCTGTCCCTGGGATTCTCCAGGCAAGAACACTGGAGTGGGTTGCCATTTCCTTCTCCAATGCATGAAAGTGAAAAGTGAAGGAGAAGTCGTTCAGTCGTGTCCGACTCTTCGTGACCCCATGGACTGCAGCCTACCAGGCTCCTCTGTCCATGGGATTTTCCAGGCAAGAGTAATGGAGTGGGGTGCCATTGCCTTCTCTGTGCTTTTCTGGTTAAGTTCCATCAAATAGTGTAAAATAAAACTCATTACCTTCTCCCTTCAAACTTACCACATTCTATATCTTGGTTAACAATGCTTTGTTGTTGTGTTGTTCAGTTGCTCAGTCGTGTCTGACTCTTGTGAGACCATGGACTGCAGCACACCACCTGTCTCCCAAGGTTTGCTCAAATTCATGTCCACTGAGTTGGTGATGCTATCTAACTATCTGATCCTCTGTTTCCCTCTTCTCTTTTCACCTTCAGATGGACAAGATACACCAAGCAAATAAAAAATGTAAGTGGTGTAGACTAGACAGATTGACATTAGGTCCTCCAATCAGGTTAAGCCCTGAGCAGCATTGCTTTTTTTTTCCTTTAAAAAAATTCTTTTAAAAATTTTATATTGGAGTATATCCAATTGACAATGTTGTGACAGTTTTAGGTGGACAGCAAAGGGACGTATCCACACATATATCCACAAATTTCCTTTTAAACAGGAGCCTTTCTTTTTTTATCATGAATCTCCTAGACACTTAAGCCATGCAGTACAAAGTTCCGTGGAGAGTGACGAGGAGAGATAAGATGCTCAACGTCACTCATTACTAGAGAAATGCAAATGAAAACTACAGTGAGGTATCACCTTGCACTGGTCAGAATGGCTATCATCACAAAATCTACAAACAATAAATGCTGGAGCAGGTGTGGAGAAAGGGAACCCTCCTGCACTATTGGTGGGTATGTAAATTGGTACAGCTACTATGGAAAACAATATGGAGATTTCTTTAAAAACTAGGAATAAAACTACCATACAGCCCAGCGCTGATTTTTAAGGAGTGGGTCAAGAGAGAAGATTCAGTGAAAGAGACCGAGAAAAGCTGATCAGCAAAACACAAGTAGAACCAGAAGAATGTAGTGACTCAGAAAGGAAGAAGCATAGGGCAATGCATTGGTCTGGTCAATAAGGCCTGTAAAGAAGTTATCAAATATGGAAGTTGGGGTATTGGTGATCTCTTTCAGTGATCTCAGCAAAGGCAAATTCAATTAAACTTGAGAAAATTCCTATCACCCAAGTCAAAGAGGAATTCTGGTTTTGAGAAGTTTGAGGGAAAATAGGAGAGAGGGCTACTTAGAGGTGAGGTTAAGAAAGATGTATATTGTTTTATAATAGGACTCATATAACTATAGGTTGAGAATGAAGAGATCAAGATGGAGGGGTGGCAACTTCTCTTTTCAGCTACATCTCATTCAGTTCAGTCGCTCAGTCGTGTCCGACTCTTTGCGACCCCATGAATCACAGCACACCAGGCCTCCCCTGTCCATCACCAACTCCCGGAGTCTACCCAAACTCATGCCCATCAAGTCGGTGATGCCATCCAACCATCTCATCCTCTGTCATCCCCTTCTCCTCCTGCCCCCTAATCCCTCCCAGCATCAGGTCTTTTCCAATGAGTCAACTCTTCACATGAGGTGGCCAAAGTATTGGAGTTTCAGCTTCAGCATCAGTCCTTCCAATGAACACCCAGGACTGAGCTCCTTTAGGATGGACTGGTTGGATCTCCTTGCAGTCCAAGGGACTCTCAAGAGTCTTCTCCAACACCACAGTTCAAAAGCATCAATTCTTCAGTGCTCAGCTTTCTTTATAGTCCAACTCTCACATCCATACATGACTACTGGAAAAACTATAGCCTTGACTAGACGGACCTTTTTTGGCAAAGTAATGTCTCTGCTTTTTAATAGTCCCCCACATAAATCACATTCTCTTTAACATGAGGCCTCTCACTGGACCCTGAATAACATTACACCTTCACCTCTTTTTGATATTGGTTAGTTTCCAGAGCCTTGGATTTCCTTCCCTATTTTGCCAGTTCTAACCTACTTCATTCATTCTTGCCTGGAAAATTCCATGGTCAGAGGAGCATAGTGGGCTGAAGTCCACAGGATCGCAAAGATCTGGACAGGAGTGAACACATACACACATGTATCCCTCCAGACTCAGCTCAAATGTGCCCTCCTCTGGTAAACTTCTGACCTCTCCTAGGGGGAAAAAAAACCCTCCTTCTGTTGTATCCATTACCATTAAGTTGGTAAAAAGGGTCCATTTTTCTATAACAATGTAAGATATTATTTATAGGTGGGATAGGAAACATCCTATTATTTTTATGTGTCATTTCTAGATACGCTTCAAGCCATGGATTTCCCACCTTATTATGAGTCATATTTTCCTGCTTCCTTGTATGCCTGGTAAGATTTTATTGTATATCAAACAGCGTGAATTTGACCATGTTCAGTGCTGGATATATTTCTGAATCCCTGTAAATATTCTTGAGCTTTGTTTTAAAAAGACACAAAAGTTACTTGGAAATGGGTTGATCCTGTCAAGGCTTGCTGTTGAAGCATTTTTCGGTTGAACAAGAGCCGTCTCCAGCCTCGGGTTAATTCTGTCCCACTCCTGATGCCGTGTCCTCGGGTTAATTCTGTCCTCAACCTGCTGCCCAATGAACCATGAGGGTTTCCACTCTGGTCCGTGGGAACAACCACCGCCCCTGTGGGAGCTTCGAGAATTGTTCCTTCGAATCCTTTCAGATGGCTCTACTTTCCCTGGCCGTAGGCAGTGGCCTCACATACAGATTCTGATTGGTATTCAGCCCAGTACTCCACAGATCTCCGGGATTCCCTATCTCTGCAGTTCTCCTGCCGAGCCCTCGTGGCCCTGGCCTTCCAGGCTCCCAGCTCGGCCCCCTCGACTCAGAGAGTTTTCCCTTTTTCCCTGAGCTGCAGCCTGGTACATGGGGTTCACCTGGTACCAAGGTCTCATCTCCTTTGTTTCCCTTTTCTTGGGTATCACTGCCCTGTGATGCCTGACGTATAAAATCCGAAAGCAATTGTTTCAACTATTGTTTCAACAATTACATCTTAATGAGGAAAATCAGTGGAGGTCTAGGAGCTATTTGTTTTCAGATAATAAAAAATGTCAACTATGAAGTTGTAAAGTTATAAATATATAAACTATAACATTTAAATATTATGGAGAAAATTCTAACTTTTGATCACAAGATTTTGCACAGATTAACGGTTTTTCTTTTCCTATACTGCTGTTATTATAATCAGAGTTGAGTTTCTTAGATATTGGCATCCATAAAATACATGTGAATTATAAGGCTACTTAAAGGAACTATGTTGTGTGGGCAACAGCACTTTTAATTTTTATTATTTTTTTGGTAGTGATAGTTATGTCGTAAGAAAGGCAAACCACAATCACTAATTGTTGTTTAGTTGCTAAGTGGTGTCAGACTCTGCAACATCCACTAATAAACTGATCATATCAGTATCTTTATTATATTAATATCTGGCTCCAATACTTTGGCCACCTGATGTGAAGACCTGACTCACTGGAAAAGACCCTGATGCTGGGAAAGCTTGAAGGCAAAAGGAGAAGAGGGTGACAGAGGATGAGATGGTTGGATGGCATCACTGACTCAATGGACATGAGTTTGAACAAACTCCTGGAGATAGTGAAGGACAGGAACCCTGACATGCTGTAGTCCACAGGATCGCAAAGAGTAGCACATGACTTAGTGACTGAACAACATCATCATCTTTTATTGTGAAAACATATCTGTTCAGTAGACCTTTAGTAAATTGAATGTAAATTGATTTTCCTGCTGAGTGATAGACCAAAATACCTGGTGATTTTTTTGAAAAAAAAAAAAAAAAATCCACTGATCTTTTATTTCTTCCTAGAAAATGTCCTATTGACAGACAAGTTAGCTGCTCTTAGTATTTCCCATACAATGACATCACAGCTGGCTCTGTAATTAACAGCTTCCCTGTGGGTTTTCTCAGGATGGTTCATAGAAAGTCCTAAGGGAGTAAGTTGCTATGCTTGGGATAAAAGGAAATGCTTGGTTTGGAAAAGGAGCTGGATTCTGCCAGATAAGAGAAAAAACATTTCAAGGTAGTAATTTTGCCGTCTGTCTAGGAGCTTCTTGGGAGAAGAGTTTGTTTTAATGGTGTTACATTCAGCTCAAGCATCTAAGACAGAGCCTAGTGTAGTAGCCACTTAAAATTGCTGAACCAAAGATAATACATGCACAAGGACAACTGATATTTGTCTAAACTGTATTGTTACCAAATTCCAGGTCTGGGCTGTACGGATGTCAAAGCCACAGAGGGGCATGGGGGCTAGTCACAGAGATGCACTGTACAAAGCTGGGAGCGGGGAGGAGTCACGGTGTGAAAGGCGGGCTGGGTCAGTGGTGAACGGTCTGACACAGTGCAACCAGGACTGAACGTTTAACCACCAGAGGTTTTCAAACAGGAAGGTGACCCTTTCAGACCTATTTTAGAAGAATACTTCTGATAACAGTGAAACAATGAACTGGGTAAGAGAGAGGCAAGGGACAAGAGGACGCTGCTGCAAGAGACAGACAAGGGTCTGGACTTGGCTGTGGCGATGGGATAGGAGGGAAGATCTAAACAGCCTTGAGAAAATTCAGGTGTGAAACAGCAGGAATGGTGACTGATGATTAAACAAGAACAAAGAGTATGGGATCTGCCATTGTTCTGGGACGCAGGTGGGAAAACCAGGTAATCAGCTTGTTCTGTGACACGCTGGGAGACTGCCTGTAACCTGCTGAGGCAGTTCAGTTAGAATTAAACACAATCAGTGCCTGTGCTACTAACCCAATGGCATTTAACACCTTGGACTGTAAGGATTTACTTATGAATCTGCTTCCTGTCCCACTGGTAATTAGGACGAGGATCATTTTTTTTTATCATTTTACATCACCTATGCAAAACATACAGCTAAATATGTTAAAAAAAAGTTTGACAGTTAATACTGCATTGTTACCAAACTTCAACTCTTTGAGTTGTAGATAGGTCAAAATAAAGCTATATGCAGGGGTGAGGAGGAATGAATTAGGAATTTGGGATTAACATATGCACACTACTATATATAACCAACAAGGAACTAAGATATAGCATAGGGAACTATACTCAATATTGTGTAATAAGGGGAAAAGAATATATGGGAAAATAATATGAAATAAATGTGTATATGTATTAATAAATCACTTGCTATACACCTGAAACTAACACAATGTTGCAAATTAATTATACTTCAATTAAAAACATTTTTAAGAAGAGCGGTACATGATACATTATAAAATATGGATACATAAATCTATTATATGTTGTTTTACTCTGTACTATTATTTATAGAAAAACACAGAAGATATAATGAGTGGGGGGAAAGCCATATGCAGAGATACTATAAAACTACCACCAAATCAATGACAATACTCTCATGAAAGCACTGGGTGTTATATTCAAACATGCTTTAAGAGAAAAGTTAAACTTATTTTTTAAAAGCCAGTATCAACTATGAAGCCCAATAAAGACAGAAGAGAAAACTGGAGAAGAAATTCAATAATGAAAGTGTGTACATTTGTGAATTGCTTAGACTTATGCTTTAAAATATATTCTCAAAATTCTTTAATTAAAAAAATAATTCTAATACAAAGTTACATATGAATATTAGTTATAATTTCTGTTGTTCACAGGTATCCATCATTGTATGGAAAGATATGAAATTCAGAATATAGAATTCAGATCCTTGATATTAAATAGAACAGAAATGGGAAATAGAATTTGCAATTTTTGCAATACTAAGAATGTATTTGATGCTTCTCTGGTGGCTCAGAGGGTAAAGCATCTGCCTGTGATGTGGGAGACCCAGGTTCGACCCCTGGGTCGGGAAGATCCCCAGGAGAAGGAAATGGCAACGCACTCCAGTATCCTTGCCTGGAAAATCCCAAGGACAGAGGAGCCTGGTGGGCTACAGTCCACAGAGCCGCAAAGAATCAGACACGACTGAGCAACTACACACACCTACATTTCAAAAAATTTAAAACATTCAAAAAACTAAGATCATGGCATCTGGTTCCATCACTTCATGGCAAGGGGAAGGGGAAAATGTGGAAGCAGTGACAGACTTTATTTTCTTGGGCTCCCAAAATCACTGCTGACAGTGACTGCAGCCATGAAACTAAAAGACTCTTGCTCCTTGGAAGGAAAGCTAAGACAAATCTGGTGGTGGTTTAGTCGCTAAGTCAAGTCCAACTCTTGCAACCCCATGGACTGTAGCCTACCAGGCTCCTCTTTCCATAGCATTTTCCAGGCAAGAATACTAGAGTGGGTTGTCACTTTCTTCTCCAGGGGATCTTCCCAACCCAGGGATTGAAACCAGGTCTCCTGCCCTGCAGGCAAATTCTTCACAGACTGAGCTACCAGGTAAGCCCTAGTGACAAACTTAGACAGTGTTATTAAAAAGCAGAGACATCACTCCGCTGCTGTGGTTTTTCCAGTAGTCATGTATGGATGTGAGAGTTGGACCATAAAGAAGGCTGAGGGAAGAACTGATGCTTAATGGTGGTGCTGGAGAAGACTCTTCTGAGTCCCTTGCACTGCAAGATCAAACCAGTCCAGCCTAAAGGAAATCAACCCTGAATATCCATTGGAAGGACTGATGCTGAAGCTCAAGCTCCAATAATTTGACCACCTTATGTGAAGAGATGACTCACTGGAAAAGACCCTGATGCTGGGAAAGATTGAAGGCAAAAGAGAAGGGGGCAGCAGAGGATGATGTTTGGATAGCATCACCGACTCAACGGACATGAATCTGAGCAGACTGTGGGAGATACTTTAGGACAGGGAAGCCTGGGGTGCTCCATCCACTGCACATTCCAAGAGGAGAAGACGGAGCAGGCATTCTGCAACGACATTTGGTTCTCGTTCTTTTTGAAAAATACCAGGCTAGTTCATCTATTGTTGTATTGTAATGTTGGTTATAAAGTACTTCCTATCACATTAAATCAAAAGGACTAGAACTCCTCAAGTGTGTACAAATACCAAATCACTCTTTTTTTCTATCAAGTTTTTCAAAGGGTACTTACCATTGGCTTTATTCTGAGAAGTAACTTTTGGTTTCTTTCTGTAGGAACACTGTGACAATAGATGGTGATGCTCCACAGGAATCTAGTATTTATAAAATGTTGCCTACCACAATTAAGGAATATTTATCCCTCAATATTTTAAAAAACACAGGTAAGATTATACCCAGGAACTGTCCTTTCATTTTGTGTCAACAGTGGAATTGAGGAAAAATATACTAAAGTTGTGAGAGTATCTATAAAGATGTGTTATAAAAGAATTAGTCTTATATCAGAAAGCAAGGAAAGATTAAACTGAAAAATTTAAGCATTCTCTCATAAATAAGCCAAGTGATTTGATATTTATATACATCTCTAATGAAGTCTGTGTTTTCTTAGGATATCTTAACACCTACTAGATTCATTTTGTTAACTCAATCTGGAATCTCAAAATTATATATATATATATATATATATATATATATTTTTTTTTTTTTGCAAGTGTCAAAGAGAAATTAAGCTCCTGCTGCTTCTCCAGACCACTAGGATTATATGTAATCCGTAAGTTAGCAGCATTCAAGAAGAGTAAAAAAAAAAAAAAATCATGTTAATGGACAGTGAATCTAATTGTTGAATTTCAAGTGTGAATGATTTAACCTTTGCATTTAAGTCCAGAAAAATTAAATCCTTTAAAAGAAGTTCATAATCCTTGAGGAGACCCCTTATTGATGCTTGGATCACGTCTGGTTAATAATGAAGCCAAATTAACAAGATTTTGAAAATTTGGCCGTATGATAAAGCCAAAGCATACAAAATCACTTTTCTGCTCTCAGTCACTGGCTGTCCCAGGAAGGATCAACTTCCTGTCTCGGACTCTGGTGTCTAAATTAAAGGAGGGAAGATGTTATTGCAGTTTGGGTTCCAGGCTTCCAGCTCACAAACAACAAAATGCAAAACTCACTAAAGAGGAAAATGTCACCCCCAACATATCCTGTGAGATGAATCTGCTTTTCTAATATGTGTTTTTAAACTTAGTTCAAAGAACTGACAATGACAAAGTCACACCTTCAACACGTTAGTAGACTTTAAAGTCTAATGTACTATATTAACTTCTTCAATGCCAACCTTAAGATTTACTAAGGGGAAAAACAGTTTGATCATCTAAATTATTAAACTTAATGCTTGTTTCAATTCCTTCAAACTACATTATTTAATTTTGGAAATGTGTAATTTTCTGTATGTGTGTGTATATATGCCAGTCACATAACAACATTTTCACTTCAACACTGCTTAAAACAAGTATTTAAAATAATTGTATACGTTTAAGTAACAGACTCTATACTGAGTTTTTAACAAGTAGAGCCATGATGACCAAATTAGAAAAGCACTTTAATTCTTAAACAGTGTTGCCGAATAGCTGAAGAGTGCCTTTTCTGTAAGAACTGCTTGTCCAGCTAGAAAATCAATAAGATCAGGAAAGAATTCCACCAGCATCCCATTACAACCTGGAACAGAAGATGAAACCCCACATCTGCTACAGACATTTTAACTATAAAAATGGGCAATAAACCACTGTCTTGTTATAATTAAAGGGGTGGGGTATGTGAAACTATCTGGAAACGCACAAAGCATTAGGCCACACAAAGCATTATGATAATTAAGGAAACAGGGCTTGAGCAGTGACTTAACGGTGGCTGTACTATTTAACACTGGCCGGCAACAACGCATCCTTTTGTTTGCAGAGTTAAGAAACAAATGAGAATGTTCCTCAAATCTTCGTAGCTCCGTCTCATTTTACAATCGGCTCTCACATACACTAATTTGATTTGAGTCTATGTTACAACAGCCCTGGGAGGTATGCAGAATGATCATTTGCTCGTATTTTAATGTGCTAAAATGTAATTTCCACCAATGTGAGACATGATAATATGAACTAATTATGCCTAAAATGTGCTGAAAACAATGAAGATTGTTATTGGATAGATGGGGTTTGGGATCAAATGAGACATTTTATTAAGAAGAACGTGCAAAATAAAATGAAGTGACCTCTATTCAAAAAACGTACAAGACAGTTATTGTTTAAAATGCTTTAGTACTCATTTTTGATAAAAAGGAATCTGGCATTATAAAAATACATAAAATAGTCATGGATTTATACCATTAATTTACATAAGATATTTTCTGCATAAAGCAAAGTTATAAAATAGTAAAGGTATTCCTATATGAAAGTTACTCCCAGTATAAAATTTTTATGCCTTTTTGTAATTTTTGTCTATCTGTATAAATAAGACCTTTTATCCTTTTAAAATTCATAGTTCCATTTAAAAACATAGGCTTCTCTCTGTCTCTTAAATAAACATCCACTTGAGGTAGTGTGTTAGAACCAGTCCTTGGTCTCGTTACTTTATGTGTCCAAGTCGTAGGACTGAAAGTTTGAAGTCCTGTGGCTTCCTAAGGTCTGTTTATAGGTACATGTGTGATTTTCTCGCTGAAAATCTGTCCTTTCTTTCCCGTCTTCCTCTGACTCACAGTCCAAGTTGGGGGAAGAACGAGCTTTCAAGTGAAAGGCTCTTGGCTGACAATCCGATGACGGCCCAGAGCTTGAAAAGGCATCCAGCTGAGGTCTCCTCAGAGGCTTTCCAAAGGTTCCTGAAAAAAAGAAACCCCTTGAGCACATGGGGCCTGTTGGAGCAATCAGCAGAATGCATGTCAAACGAAGGGGCACCTTGCCCCATAAATACGGGGGGACCGTTCAAGTCCATGTTATGGGATTCAGGTGGACGGCCAGACACGTGTGCCATGGAGACAGGCCTCACGGAGAGGGGCTGAGGCGCGTGCCCTGACACGCACACCCACTGAACATAGGCAGCCCTTCACCTCCAGGACCTGCAGCGGTAACGTCAGCAACGAGTTCCCCGACAGAAGTCCTTCCAAAGCCTGTGTTCACGAGAGGCCCACCATTCTCCACAAAGTGCGTTTGGATAGTCATGTACAAGTAAACTGTGCCTCAGTGCAGAAAGCTTCTCTCAAAATAATCCGTACGTCTTGCCCTCTCTTTCTCAGTAGCAAATAATAATTCTATTGACTCAAATTCTCTCCTAGGTCCTATAAAAATTATGATTCAGTTTTTAAAAAAGGGATATAAATAATTATACCATGAGAAAACATGACATTTCTTAAAAGTTGGGTAAAATACTTAAAAATTCTATTTTTTTTTTTTAAGAAGACAAGTTGTGGTTCATTTTTCCATATTTCCATGCAGCAAAAAGATGATCTCAGTTCTTCCACTCCATCGGCCCCACGCACTAGACCAAAAACTTCAGAAATGAATCTCGGTGTCAGCCAGTGTCCAGCGCCACCCCCGCGGGCTTCAGATTCCAACAGCCTCCTCTGTAGGAGGCAGCCCGGCCTGGCCGACGAGCGTCCGTTGCCAGGTAGGACGCTGTCTGCACTCTGACTGTGGGTTTAGTTATAAGCCAGCAGACATCCCAAACCGCAGTCATGCCGTGCACACAGCTCCACCCCAGAGGCTGCTGGAGCCCAAAACCACGTTTTCCACATGACTGACAAGTGCGCTCCTCAGTCACTTCCAAAACTCTTGTCTTCAAGACGATGCCACACACAGAGCTGCCCAGAAAGTTCCTAAGGCTTAGCGCTGGATTAAATACCTAATCAAGTAAAATCCCCATGTCTGCCTCTGCTTTTAGAAACAAGGATGCTAATTAATAGGATGTCACGACAGCACCATTAAAAAAGATACATACACACCAGAAACTATTCTTCACCAGTCTGGTGTTCAAAACTCTCATGGCTCTCCCCCATGCAACTCGCAATGTGGGTCTGGAGTCAAGGTGCCTAATAATTTAATAAACTTACCCATGAAAGAATTACTCAAAGTAACTGATGGTGGCTCTGGACTTGGACTAAAATCTGCAGAAGACTTGTTCAGACATAAGTTGTTCATTCCGGGTCCTTCATGTTGAGAATAAGAAGAGCTGAGTGACTTCTTCAGGTGAGAAGGCCATCCTGTATCACTGATGCTCTGCTCACAGGATTCCTCTGAAGGATGCGGACTTGGGTAGCACTCCTCCTTCTTTATGTAGCTGGGCTCATAGTGGCCCATTAAAGCTGATCTCAGGTCAGGACCACAGCCTTTTAAATTTGGGGACAATATCGGGAGACAGAGTTAATGCTTCTAGAGGTCTCTCCAGGAAACAGAACTCAAAAATGAAAACCACATACCTGTATGATAGGCTTCAAAAGGATCTGAGCCATACATGCTCCCCTTCAAATACACAGGGCCTGAGGGCCCCAAAAAGGGACAAAGGAACGGGTCTGTGGCAGCTTCCACATCGGCTTCACTGTTGTTGTCAACGTGGCACGTCCCTTTAAAACACATGTCTTAATCACTGAACCGTAAGTTCAATTACCATTCAGCCGTCTCTTCACTTTTGACAGTTTCCATATTTATAGATGAAAAGTTCAGACAGAATATTATACAAAGGAAATACTGCAGAAATTTACAGAAGGGTTTTTTTCAAAATTTAATGATGCCTATAGATTAGTGATTAAGTAAGTTTATGATATCTTACTAGAAGAGAACTTAATGAACCATGGAACTGGACGTGTTAACCTCACTGCTGACCCCACCCCCTGGTTTCCAAGAGAAACTGATCTGTGCATGGACACTGTGGCTGAAGCAGTGATGGTTTGAACCACATGATGCTACCAGCACGGCCTGCTTCCTCCAGAAACTCACCGATGGCCAGGATGAGGTACTGGCACTTAACCAATGACCTCTTAATGCCCGGCTCAAAGATGAAGTCGACCAAAAAGAGAAAACAAACAAACGGAAACCTATCATGAGTCATCCTGCACTAAGCAATCCAGAACTGATATTCTGGTTAGCAGGGGACACAGCAGCTGAAGGACAAGAGATATCATGAGGGTTAGAGATGCCGCAACGGACCGTGTACCTGGGCTGCGGGAACTGGGCCGTCCTTGTTGGGGGGTGGTCTCAGCGAGAAGCAAATGTGATGAATGCGGTTCAATACCACTGGCTACCTCCGGGGCTATTCTGAGAGCGGCCTGATCTCCAGCCCCAGCACCCGGCAGACATGCCACTATTATGCTCCAGTTCTGTCCCCTTACTTTTTAAAACGTCTTTTGAGTAAACCTGGCTCTATCCAAGTGAGCTTGGGCTTCTGCTCTTTGCAAGCAAATGAGTCGAATCAGAACAACTGCTTTTATGCTCAAATCTTCTCTTCTGTCTCTGCGCCCTCTGATCACTGCCTTGTCAAGCTCTTGGCAATTATTTGTTGAAATTTTTTGTCTCACTGCTGACTAAACTGTGAAACTGGAAACATTCTTCCCTCCAAACTATGGAGTCCACTATAGAGCATATACTCAATCAACACTAGTGAGAAAAGCTGGTAAAAGGTCAATAGCTTCTACTTACTAAGCACTTACTATGTGCCAAGCAGCATATACTATCATTTTATCTAATGTTCACAACAACCTAATAGGGAAGAATTGTAACTGCCCAAAGGATACACAGGGGGTAAGTGTCAGACGTGGGTCTTGAACCAAGCTGATGCTCTTATACTATGCAGCCTCCACTATAATTCTTTATACAGCTCTTAAAGTGAGAGTCAGAATTATAAGTCTCTAACAGAGTGATTTTAAATCATCTGACTTTCGAGACCATGCATGAAACCAGTTAGCGTCACTGAAGTAAGAAGAATATTCAGGGCCAAAGAACATTTATGACATAAAGGAAATACTACATCGCATGGAGGAATTAAATTTTACCTAACCTACTTGTCTTCTTTTAGCACTAGAAACAAAGATTTTTCTAGTATTTAAGAGAAAGACTTAGAACTATTCAATATCAGCTTTGCTAGTGATTTTGGGCCAGGTCCTAAATATATGAGTGTCTCAATGCCCTGTGGAAATTAACGTTGTATTTGAACTTTCCAAAGGGTTATTTCAAAATGCCAATAGCCCATGTTCGTTTTAAACACGTACCATTACTATCGTGCTGTGGTAAGAAAAATCCGCCTCCAGAAGAAGTGACGAACTGGTGGTGGCTTCCGTTTTCTGAGGAGACGTACCCGTCCTGTCTGTCCGCTAGTGTTCCCTGAGATGACAAATAACTCGGGATGTCAGCTGGCAAGTTGGTCTCATCTGTAATCAACAACAGTGTCCTATGAACCAAGCGTGGTCACAACTGCCACACAGGCTTCCCTGATGAATGGTAGATATCCTTCTGTTTTGTCTTCTGTTTAAATCAAATCAATCTACCCTTGCAAAACCATCTTGCTGGACAGCACACCAGGGCCCTGCTGCTCTGGGGCACCTCAGCGGATGCTCTGCTTTGCGGCCTGTGGGATTCTCCTCTCGTATATCTTTACCTCTATTTTCATTTTTTACATTTTTGTCTGCACTGGAGTGCACAGGCTCTTCAGCGCGTTGCCCAAGCTTCCCTAGCTGTGGCACACCGGCTGAGCGGCCCTGCGCCACACGGGCATCTCAGCTCCCCGACCAGGGATCGAACTGCGTCCCCTGCGTTGGAAGATGGATTCTTAACCTCTGGGCTGCCGGGGAAGTCTCACCCCTCCCAACTTTCAAAGACAACAAATGCTTACAAAGATAAAGATAATTTTCATGAGACAGTATTTTAGATACTATCTGAGCTTGATCTCTGCCATATTCCTGACTCTGTATTACTCACTGATAGAGGAGTTTGCCCATACAATCAAAGCCCCTTTCTCCTAGATGCCTGCATACGCACACATGCTCGCAAGGGACAAGACGATGGCTGAGCAGACGCCTCATGACTGCAGGCTGCTTCCGGCCCTCCACCACCATCTGGGGGTGCGCGCTGCCCTAAGCTCCGCATGGTCTGTCACAGCCCGCATGCCGTTCTGAGGCGGCTCTGACAAAAAGCACTCGTCTTTACCCATCAGCTTCATTCCGGGCCAGGGTGCTGTGTTTAGCTAACCATAGTTGCCCAGCTTGAAACAAATGAATCACCCTCCTGACGTGGCCTCAGACCGCCACAGACACACTCAGAAGGGAATCTCGGTGGGCCCACAAACACACACACGCATCCTGCGCGTACACGCCTCCTGCGCGTACACGCCTCCTGCGCGCGTACACGCCTCCTGCAAACACACACGACTCCTGCAAACACACACGCCTCCTGCGCGCGCACACGCCTCCTGCAAACACACACGCCTCCTGCGAGCGCACACGCCTGCTGAGCGCGCACACGACTCCTGCGTGCGCACACGACTCCTGCAAACACACACGACTCCTGCGCGCGCGCACACACACACACACACACACACACACTCCTGCGCGCACACGTCTCCTGCGCACACACGACTCCTGCGTGCACATGCCTCCTGCGCGCACACACGCCTCCTGCGCGCACACACAACTCCTGCGCGCACACGACTCCGGCGGCCCCCCCCCCACACACACGACTCCTGCACACACACGCCTCTGGCGCCCCGTGCCAGGCTTCCGCGGACACACCTGTGTTGGTGATGCTGCAGTCTTCGTTCCGCCGCCGTGTGTGGTAGATGATGACCACCCACACGAGCGAGGTGCCCACCACGCAGCAAACCACGGCGATGATCACAATGCCCACAGTGGCCCAGCCGTCGTCATCCAGTGCCGAGGCCGTCAGCTGAGGGGAGTCGCAGGTGGGCGTGGGGATCACGCTGAGGCGCACGTGGCCTCTCTCGGTGCCCAGGGTGTTGGACATTTCGCACGTGTACTTCCCGGCATCGCTGATGTCCGAGTCCACGATGATTAGCAGCTGGTTGCCGGCTGCAAAAAAGTGCCTTTCGGTGACCACCAAGGGGCTGTCATCCTTGGTCCAGTTCAGTCTGGGCGGAGGGCTCCCGCCCGCAATACACTGCAGGACGGCCGTTTCCCCCTTGGTCACAGTTCGATCTAACAGGGGTCGTAAGAACGACGGTGTCTCTGAAATGACAAGTTATGCTTTTAATCTCTGACATGAAGTTAGGGTTTACATAGCCTAAGACCTCCTGCTTCAATTTATTCAAAGGGGAGCTGAGACTGGATTCTCCCACAGCTTCACGCCCACGCCTCTTTAAAACCCTGAACATGGATATGACACCTGGGCTTTCATTTCATCATCTGCCTGTCATCTCCTTATAACACCAGTTTAAGGATAATATTTACAGTTTCTCTCACTTAGTCTCCCTCATTCTTGGCAAGGCTGGGGAATGATGGAAGTCGGGCAAAGCAAAACATTTTAGACATATTTTAGAAACAGAAAATGCATAAAAATAACATTAAGCACAAGGGTGTGTTGATGGATGAAAAAAATCAGAATGTTTAAATTTTTAAAGGGAAACTTCCTAGCGCTAGATGTCCCCACCTGTATTAAAATTCTGAAAATAATTTGCTTTTATTATTTGGTGTTCATAAGGTTACCCTGATTTACTCTTTCAAAAATACACATATATGATTAACATGCTCACATTTTTAAAAGGCATCTGTTTAGGTAAATGATCCTGATGCTGGGAAAGACTGAGAGCATGAGGAGATGGCGAAGACGGAAGATGAGCTGGTTGGATGGCACTGTCAACTCAGTGGATAGGAGTTTGAGTGAACTCTGGGAGATGGGGAAGGACAGGGAAGCCGGACGTGCTGCAGTTCACGGGGTTGCAAAGAGCTGGACATGAGTGAGTGGCTGAATCACAATAAAGTAAATGATAAAGGATCCACTCATTTCCAGAGTGGCATGGGAGGCTGAGAAAAAGAGGTCTCTCTGAATTTATTCAGATACTTATTTTTGTTATATTCTTTATACTGTTAAGACTTTAAGTACAGACTGTATAATGCAAAGAGTAGAGAAAGGTAATTCCAGCAAAAAGGGACAGCATCAAAGCCTTACTCTTCCCCCTGCTCAGAAGGGAGGGGGCAGATTCATCTCACTGCCCACAGGTCTGAAGGCGTGATGCATTCCCCAACCTGAAAGCTTCTGAGAAGCCACTGTGGCCTCCAGGAAAGGGCACTGTCCTACAGATCAGCCCTCACCCTCCAGAGTTCTGACACTTCTTAGGGCCTTTGGGTGAGCTGGTAGCCTAAAGACTAACAAGGTTACAGAATCTGAAAGCACCCACTCACCGAGGACAGTGAGAGTTGCATTTGCAGAAACGCTGCCCGCGCTGTTTTGAGCGGTGCAGCTGTACACCCCGATGTCCTCTATCTTCACGTCCACAATGAAGAACACGTCATCCTCAGGCATCACGTGCATGCGTCTCTCCCTCGCAGCCGGGAAGTCCGTGCCCCCGTCCTTCTGCCAGGCTATCTGAGGGGCTGGGTGTCCCAGCGCAGCGCACTCCAAGCGCGCCATGGCCCCGGCACGGATGGTGAGGTCCATGGGGGTCTTGGTGAACGAAGGAAGCACTGAAATAAGAAATACGACACGGGGGCATTAGCGTTCTGGAGTTAGGAGGCTCATTTTCATCGCCCCCTGCCCCCGCTTTTTGGATACTTAAAATTTCCCTGACATAGTAAGGCAGGGCTTGTTTCCAACTGCAAGACATGGAGTGGTTGAGAAGCTCCTCAAGGTTACACAGGTACAGAAATGACAGAGTCAGGAGGAAACAGGTCACCTGAGCTTCACACTGATGGTCTTTCTGCTATTTCCCAGTCACTTTTTAGTTTCCTTAATAATTATCTGTGAGACCTTAGGCAAATCAGTTATCTGTTTGTACCCTGGCCACTCCATCTTTTATTTTTTTTAAAAGTTCCTCCTGGCTCTAACATTCTATGACTTTAGACACACGTTTTGGCCTACAATTTTCTGTTCAGGCCTCAGCAGTTATTTGTGGAATGAACACATTAATGAGCCATATCTTCTACCATGGACAATAAAAACAATGAAATGATAAACTGCAGAACTGTCTACTTGCCACACAAACGCAAGATGAGACCCCCCGCATCGGCAGCAGCTAATGCTTATTGCATCTACTGAGCACTGATTCTAGTCCAGGCATCCTGCCGAGTCCTTTACATAAACTACTTTATTTCACAAGTATACCTCTGTAAGGTAGGTATTATTATTCCTATTTCAAAGATGTAGAAATGAAGATAGACAGAGGTTAAGTAACTTGCTGAGAGTCCCACAGCTGATAGTAGGAGAGGCAGGATTCAAACTGAGATCTCTAAGCTAAAGGTGGTGGGCTCTCTGTTGATGGGAATGTAGACCGGTGCAGCCACTACAGAAAACAGTATGGAGGGTTTTTAAAAAACTAAAAACACGGTGACCTTATGACCCAGAAATTCCACTCCTGGGCACAGGCCTAGGAAAGACGAAAATTCGAATTCTAAAAGATACATGTACTCCAGTGTTCATAGCAGCACTATCTACAATAACAAAGACATAGAAAGAAGCCAAGTACCCTTCAGCAGACGATTTAAGATGTGGTAAATACATACAATGGAATACGAGTCATAAACAAGAATGAGATGATGTCATTTGCAGCAACACCGGTGGGGACCTAGAGATTCTCATACCCGTGAAGTCAGTAAGACAGACAAAGACTATATCACATGTATCTGGAGCCTAAACAAATAATACAAATTAATCTATGTATATAAAACAAACAGACTCACAAACATAGAAAACACACTTAGGGCTACCAAAGGGGAAAGGGGCTGAGAGATAAACTAGGAAACTGGGATTAATAGATACCAATGGCAGAAAGCAGACAAGCATCTAGGATTTCCCATAAAACACAGGGAACTATATTCAATATCGTGTAATAACCTATAATGGGAAATAATTTGAAAAAATATACCTATAACTGAATCACTTTACTGCATACCTGAAGCTAACACAACACTATAAATCAACTATATCTGAATTTAAAAAAAAAGAAGGTGATATCCTTTAACTCTGTTCTTCACGGTCTTCCTCATCAGACGAACCACACCATGAACTCTCAAAGAACAAAAAGTATCTGGTTTATCTGGGTTACCCACCATGCTAAGCATGGGGTCTTCAATACAATAACAGCTAGCTTAGGTACACATAACCAAGAATATTAATAATGTGGGTTGAGAGGTAGGGAAAGGCAGGGTTTAGGTGGAGACCTCTGAGAGCAGAGGACAGGGTTGGTGATAAAAGAAACCAGGTCCTTGCTGTTTCATAAGAACGTATCTTTAAATGCAAGAGGAAAAGTCAGATCACATACTGTTTACTGTGAGCTTGGCTTTGACAGAGTAGGATGAACCGAAGTGATTGGAGATGACACACTGGTATTTCCCTTCACTGGTAAATTCCACGTTGCGGAGCCGGAGAATGGTGGTGTACTCCATCACCTCGCCGCCCTGGGCCCGGAGGTGTGCGTAATTTTCCATTTCGGCATCGTGCAGTAGTTCATTGTCTTTTTTCCAAGCGAAAGTCATTGGGGAATCGCTGCTGCTGGCAGCCGAGCAGATAAAACTCAAATTGGAACCTTTTATTGCCGACTGCGTTTCTGGCTGAACCGTGATCTGGGGTTTAGGAAAATCATCTGTTCAAAATGGAGAGGAGGAAACAAAACAGCTGTAAAGCTTGAGTCCAAATGCTACTGAGACTGGAACATCAAGAACTCAAAACAAACAGGGGCTTAGGTTTTACACGTTGTGGTGCTTCACAGATGGACTAGCAGTCCCAGTGTTGAAACAACAGACCGGGAGAGAGTGTATAAAGTCGACTAGTCATTCATTCCAAATAGAGACGGAGACCTATTTACACATCACTAACTGAGGAGACTGATATTTTGGAATACAGTTTACTCCAGACCTCCTGTGCTTTTTTCTTTTTTTTCTTGCAGAAATACGAGAAGAAGTTAGTTAAGACACATTCAGGCTCATGGATCACCTTTAAATGCTACTATCTGGAACTGCATTTCCCCCCATGCTCTCCACAAATAAGCAGCAGAAAAACAAGAAATCTAATGTCAATAATGATAATCAGTATCACTAAAGACAGCAATAAACATTCCATTCACCGAAACTAGAACTCTCTTTAAGTGTTAGTCGCTCAGTCGTGTCCAACTCTTTGAGACCCCATGGACTGCAGCCCGCCAGGCTCCTCTGTTCATGGAATTCTCCAGGATGGAATTCTCCAGGAAAGAATACTGAAGTGAGCAGCAGTCCTTTCTCCAGGGGATCCTTCCAACCCAGGGATTGAACCTGGGTCTCCTGCATTGCTGGCAAATTCTTTATCATCTGAGCCGCCAGGAAACCCAAAAAGCAGTCATTTTTAGGTAGAGCAGGAGAAAATGATTCTGCAGTGAAAGACAAAGCATCCCTCAAGTTCGCTGTGGGCCCCGGGTTCCAGCCTGGAGTTTAGGGTGGACCGTCCGTCCATCAGGCCACTGCGCTGCACTGTCAGACCTACGTTATAATTACAGATAAGCAGCTCTGTCATTCCAAACAGTTATATTTAGTTCTGTTGCTTTTTGGAAAAGTTACCTTTCTGAACTTCAGTTTCTCAGAGATGGTCTGTACCCAGAAGGAAGCATCTTAAATCAACCAAAATGTATTATTTGGTTGCACTGAAAAAATGATGCACGCGCGTATGTGTGTGTGTGTATGAACAGGGCGTGGAGGACCCTTTCACAACTCCAATGCAGCTAATTTCCAATGCCATTCCTGCATGTTGTAACCAGGATGGTTTCCTTTTCTGTAGGACTATTCTAAAATTCTCATCTGGTAAATCAAGGTTCAGATTCACAATGGAGGGAGTGAAAAATCCATGGATGTGACACATACACAAACACACACCTACATCTACACATATGTATTTCTCAAAGTAATAGAGAGAGTAATAGAGAACTGAGAAATAAAGACCACGGAAAAGGAATAGCTCAGGCCCTTACAAATGAATGCCAAATGCTTACTTAGATCCAAAAGCTACAAAGATATTTTATTTGCAGAAACTGTTGGCACCACTTAATGCAGCAATGTAAAATAAAAATATGTTTTTCTTGTACTTGACTAAACAATTGCAGGCAAAGCAGTTTTAAATAAAATTTAGAGGCAAATGTAGAATTGGGCTCTGTAATATCTTAATACACATACTAAAATTCAAGTGCAATTTTGATTTCATGTTCTATATGCAAATTTAGTTTTACAAAGGTCTCTCCACGACATCAGATAGTAAACAGCAGAGTAATGCAGTAGACTTGCCGCGAGAAATATCAATTGCCAGGAAAAATATCAATAACCTCAGATACGCAGATGACGCCACCCTTATGGCAGAAAGCAAAGAAGAACTAAAGAGCCTCTTGATGAAAGTGAAAGAGGGGAGTGAAAAGGCTGGCTTAAATAAAACTCAACATTCAGGAAACTAAGATTATGGTATCCGGTCCCATCATTTCATGGGAAATAGATGGGGAAACAATATAAAGAGTGACAGACTATTTTTTTGGGCTCCAAAATCACTGATATGGTGACTGCAGACATGCAATTAAAAGACGCTTGCTCCTTAGAAGAAAAGTTATGACCAACCTAGACAGCATATTAAAAAGCAGAGACATTACTTTACTGACAAAGGTCCACCTAGTCAAAGCTATGGTTTTTCCAGTAGTCATGTATGCATGTGAAAGTTGGACTATAAAGAAACAAGAGTGCTGAAGAATTGATGCTTTTGAATTGTGGAGTTGGAGAAGACTCTTGAGGATCCCTTGGACTACAAGGAGATCCACCCAGTCCATCCTAAAGGAAATCAGTCCTGAATATCCACTAGAAGGACTGATGCTGAAGCTGAAACTCCAATACTTTGGCCACCTGATGTGAAGAGCTGACTCACTGGAAAAGACCCTGATGCTGGGAAAGATTGAAGGCAGGAGGAGAAGCGGATGACAGAGGATGAGATGGTTGGATGGCATCACCGACTTGATGGACATGAGTGTGAGCAAGCTCTGGGAGTTGGTGATGGACAGGGAAACCTGGCATGCTGCAGTCCATGGGGTCGCAAAGAGTCAGACACGATTGAGTGACTGAATTGAACTGAATGCAGTAAACAGGAGGCTGCACCAGAGAGATGGAAACCTGGGTGTCTGAGCCAGATCTGCTAACGAGCTCTCTGAAGTTGGGTAAGCAGACTTCTATGCTGAGAGGCTTAGATGAAAAAACAATGGACCTTAAATATATTCACAATAAACTCAAACCTTGTGTTACTTGTAATGTTTTACTCACCAAGAGTAAAATTTTAGATAGCAACACTGACTCAATGGACATGAATCTGAGCAATCTTTGGGAGACAGGTGAGGACACAGGGGCCTGATATACTGCAGTCCATGGGGTTGCAAAGAGCTGGACTCGACTTAGCGACTGAACGAGGACAATAAAATTTTTAGTAGTCTATAAATCACGAGCTAATCATTGTCTCTTTCTATTCCTTGTAAACAGCATCTGCACAAGATTCAAGTCAGTCTGTTCACTGAACTCAAGAGAACCTCTCAACAACCCCTGGATTTGGGGAGGGCAGATAGCAGTATTCCCATTTCACAGATTAGAAGACTGAGAGTTAGGGACTTGCAATTTAGGAGCAGGGCTGCTACTATCCTCCAATTCTCTCAAGACAACAACATCACTCTCTTTCCACCAGACCACCCTGATGCCAACACAAAGAGGAAGAAATTGCAGAAAAAAAAAATGTTTTCATCAGGAAAAACTGCAATCATCAGCAAACTACAGATCCATTCTCATCTACCTCAGCAGAAATAAGAGCTTCATTTAGGGTATATACATTTATGCAAATCCATTCTTTGGACAAATGGGAGGGAAAAAAAAAGAAAAATGAATAAAAGGCAAAGACCACAGTTGCACTCACCACACACAAAGCCATCTGGACTAACAGCAAAAATACTTCTTCCCTTCAACAGCTGAGGGTGGGCACAGCTGGCGTTTACGAAGCTCTGAAAGTGGTTTTCCGCCACCCACTGTGGCAGCCATTTCAACTGGCAATCGCATAAAAGGCTTGATGTATTTAAGTGCCTGAGGAGAGTAATTTCATTCAGTCTGTTTTGTATGAAATGCAGATTTCTACCAGTAAACTAAACTCAAGTAAATATTAACAAAGCATTGAATGGAGAAACCAAATACACACATCCCATGGAATAAATACTATGTAGTGCATCTTAAAATGCAAGACAGGGAACGAGCACCATTGTTTTGTTGGTGGTGGTGTTGTTCTTATTGGTGGGAGAGACAGAAGTATAGCAACGCTGAAAATATCTCAGTCCTGAAAACTGGTTACTATGATGAGGCACTGCGCTATACTGGGTCTCACAAATTTAAATCGCATATTTAAGAAAAAGAAACTCCTCGTTGCAACAAATGGGACAAAACCCCACTCCTCCTGCCTTCTGGTAATAAAAGTTAAGTCACGTGATGAACGTGCCACATACTTTCTACAGATACCTAATCCAGGATGCCCCATCCCTTGACAGGTGGCCCCTCAATGCTTTATGTGAAACTCTTGGAAAGAAAAGAAATGCTTACAGTTGTTGAAGCTTCTTCATTTGTGAAAAAGCATTGCCTTGTAATGACATGATTGCGTTGTCACTCAGGTCTCTGAAAAAGCCACCAAATCAAACACATTAGAGGAAATTATAGTCACTGTGTGCCTTCAGGCACAGGTTGGGCCCATGATACCTACCCCCAGCTCACCCCCAAAATACTCTATGTGCGGAAATGCACCGACAGGGTGATCATAGAACTCATCAGGAGGCTTGTGTTATAGAACAAGGATATCTGATTCAGAGGCAGATTCTATTATGGTGAGAGAGATTTTATATCACCACATACAGATTTTTTGACTCTTAAGGGCCTAAGCCATTCTGCCGTGTTATTTTCTTTTATTTCTCAGTATTCAAATTAGTAAACTTTAGTTACTTAAATACACATATAAAATTCCTCATAATTATGCTTTTAAAAAACCATCACGTATAGAATATCTTCTATGACATGCAACCATGTTAAGTGATTTTTGCTTACACATTATTACATGTTATTCCTCACAGCAACACAAAAAAGAAGATGGTATAACCAGCTTGGCTCGGCATGAAAGGGGCAGATAAGATTTGAACTCAATTATTTTCAGTTTCAAAACCACTGTTCTTAGTCACTAGCCTCTCCTGATACATACAACTTACTAATGGCGAGACAGGCAGGTGTTCAGACAAGAGGTACTTACTAAAACACACCAACCAACAAACAACCACTTCAGGCAGGATGTTCATAAAATGTGAGAATATTCTGGGCTGATTTTTTTTTTTCACTGGTGCTGACAAGCAGGCTGATTTAAAGTCCTCCCCGCCTGAACTACTGTTTTCCTTTAGAGGATTCAGAGTGGACAGAGGCGATTCCGAATGAGATGAGGGGCAAGAGAAGACAGAACCCAGGTCCCAAACGTGGGCAAAGAAGGACGCTGGGAGAGTTCTGAAGGTTTAGGAAACGAAAGGAGATGTTAATGCTCCAAGGATCCACTAATTTCACTTTCCCAAGAGCGGAAGGGTCAGATGACAAACCCTTCTGGCTAGTTTCCCTTTGAAAGTAACTTGCTCCAGGAAGCCCGGCAACACTGGCCGCCCTTCCCAACTCTGCCCTGCAGGCATCCCACTGTAACCTGGGCCGCGGCACGGCTGCCGGGGCTGGCCGTCCAGAGCTTTCTGCAGCCCGGGGCTCCGTGGGAAGAGGACGAGAAAGTGATGCCCAGATAATAACTATGCGCACAGCGCCAGGGACGGTACAAACCAACTGTGTCCTTTAAATGATAACTTCTACCGTCCAGGTTAACAGATAATAAAACCCTCGGCTATAAACGTTAGAAGTCAGGCTGGACACACGGCACACGGCCGCAGGCTCCCACTGCATGTATCGATACAGACATCCGCCCGCAGTCCTCAGAGGCTGGTTGGCCCTGGCCCTGCGGGCGCTGACTGCCACTGAGGCCGCGCGCTTCCGCTCTTCGTGCCTGAAAACATCCGGGTCCCTAACTGTCCTTTCAGAAACGTGTGCCTCCAGCTCCCGGGCAGGCCGAGGTCGTGAAGGAGACAGCTGCTGTGACGGGAGAGGCTGCCCTGGTCTGAGCTCTGCTCCTGCCAGCGGCTAACTCACAGGTCAGTAGCAAGAGATGAGAAAGAACAGAAGGAGGAAAACAGGCTGCGTGCTTTTTCTAATTAAACAACAGCAACAACTAACAGAAGTTCTCCAAGTGGTGTTACAACTCTCAGTCACTCTCAGGAACTGGGGTTGGCGTGGGGGGAACTGTCTTTATTGATCTTGCAAGTCACCCTCTTAACTGTTCAATTTAAGCAAGAACTCTTAGAACCTCCATGTCTTAACTTAAAAATTCAGATAATGATAGCTATTAAATAGTTTTCTCGTGAGGATTGAGAAATATAAATACCTGACATAATGCTTGATGTGCAGTGGGTACATAAGAAATAGTAGTTTTTAAAAAAAAAAATTAAATATGCCACTGCTTGAGAAACATAACTAAAGGAAACCCCAAAATGATGGAAAGAAACACCTTTAAATGCAAAAGAAACATGTATGTGTGCACTTACACTTCCATACAGGTATAGACAGACATAAGGGGATAACCACCGCAGACTGCCTCTAAGGTAACTAAACTGCTACTCACAGGTGTTCTAATGCATCCAAACCAGTGAAGGCTTTCTTTGTAATGGATCGAATCCGGTTTCCCTGGAGTATTCTTTAAAAAAAAAAAAAGTTACAATAGAACAGTTAGTAAAAAGCCATTTTAGAGTGCAATTGTCATGAAAAGAACTGCTTTTTAAACCATTTGTGAATATTCCCTTTTCTTCAATTAAACAATACATCCTTAAAAAACATATCCATGACACAGATTTCAGTTCAGCATGGTTGCAAAGCATCTGACAGAGAACCCAGCAAAAACAGGTATTCAAAAGTTACTCTGATGGGTAAAGTAAAGCAGTGATTATTTTCAAAGAGGCAGAAACCTATTCCAAGTAAAATGTCTCAAAACACTCATAAATAAAGCAGGTAACAGTGGAGACTGTCTCCTTAACCACCCACTCCATGGATACCTTCATCACTCACAGAAGTTTAGAACTAAATGGATGTCAATTTGAAAGTTACTCATTTAAAATACAGAATTTGGCCATCTGCAAGGCCATTTTGTGGCCAAACAGAAACAATGTTTTTATCCTGTGCTGCTTGGAGTCCACTGATAAACCACCAATGATCACTGGTCACTGGATCATTTCATTTAAACATTTCTGTGACATTTCAAATGTTGAACTTAGTAAGTGCACTAACCTTTACACAACAGTAATCCCTAGAGTCTAAGCTCTTGAGACAACTGAAAATTTTTATCTGGATATTAAAATCAGCTGCAATGACCCAGTTGTAGGGTAAAAGCACCATAACCAAGGAAGAAAACCTAATTAATACACTTCCTGTATAGCGGTAGTCATCTGGGGAAACGACAAAAGGTAGCAACCAGATTAAGCACCTCTTTCCACAACTCTTTAAAGATGTCAGCTTGTGTGTGGAATTGAGTTAGATTAAGATAAAATGTTCAGGGAACACGCTGGTGGTCCAGTCGTTGGACTCAGGGCTTCAAATGCTGTGACCCCTTAGTTCTCCTGGTTGGAGAACTAAGATCTCAAGCCATGCAGCATGGCCAAAACCAAAAAACAGCATATCTGGGTCAAAGAGTGACACAGATTATGAAGCAAACGATACTCACAGGCGCCTCAGTTTGTCAAGCCCAGAGAAAGCACCATTCATGTCCTCAATGGTCCAGGAAATTTCATTATTCTTCAGATCTCTAGTTAAAAAGGAAAGATACTGAAACTGGTACCAGATATGTAACAAAAGATACAGGCTTTTTTCTTTTTCTTTTTTAATCAAAGTGGCCCAGAGGAGATGGGTTTTTATTTATGTAATTATGTACAGTTGCACGGGGCAGGTCTTCACTGCTGTGTCTGGGCTTTCTCCAGGGTGTGTGGGCTTCAGCACTTGCGGTCCTCGGGCTCTAGAGCCTGGGCTCAGTGGTTGTGGCTCACGGGCTTAGCTGCTCTGTGGCATGTGAAACCCGCCGGGACCAGGGATCAAACCAGTGTCTCCTGCATTCTTAGGCGGGTTCTAAACCACTGTGCCACCAGGGAAGCATCCTCTATTAGAGATATGCTTAGAAAGCTAAGATCATGTAATTTCTAATAAATCCCTCATAACTCCCCATGTCATCTCTGCCCCTTTCAAAACAATAGAAAACTCTTTCTCCCCTCAACATACTTCTTACCTCCTCTCTCAACAACATTTTACACTTTTGCCTGAAATTAGGATAGCTGACTCTGGCCCTATGAACTCCTCTATCAAGATGACTAAATTCTGAAAGACTTGAATAGCCTGAAAAGTACGGTGAACTTTAAAACCACCGTTCCAACCACACAAGGAGCAGGGTGCCAAGGCATACAACATACTTTTCAATTATGTAATGCTTCAAATAGTGTACAGAGCAAAAGTTTCTGACAGTGCAAAAATCCAGAGCCCGTTGCACAACATTCAAATGAATATTTGAGAGCTTTTCCAAAGGTCAATTAATCCCACCCCCTCTTCCTTCTCTTGGGACAGAGATCAAGTCTGGATAGAACTGGTCTCACCAACAGGCATCTTCTTTTGCTGCCCTTTATATATCTTTCCTGCTCTGGGTAATTTTTAATCTGCATTTTTACGAACAAAAAATGAGTGGATTTAAAACTGTTTGCCTCTTGAGCAGTTACCAACTTCCTGGAGATCCTGAGAAGGCTAACTGTAATCACCTCACCAATCTGATCACTGTTCCTTCTAATCCCTCTAAGTAGCACATATGGATGAAATGGACTGATTTTAATCAAACTGATCTGGGAAAGATTAAGACACTTCTTCTGAGGCTGTACACATTTCCTTCACAACAAAGGAAATCTGCTTGGAGAAAAGTAGGTTATGCTTAGGAACCAATTAGCTTCATGCACAGAGAGCAAAATGTGTAACTTGCAAAATGTGTAACTTACAAAGTCTTCAAGCTGGAAAGCCCCCGGAAGGCACAATCAGCAATGTAGCTGACTCTGTTATTCCCAATGTGCAATGTATTTAGCAAGCTTAGGCCCAGGAAGCTTGAATCATCCAACCTCGATAAGTGATTGTACGTTAGGTCCCTGTAAAGAGAAAACGAACAACAACAAAAAAACCAACAATAGCTTTTATTTTCTAATTCAAAGCAGTGATTTGTAGGAGAAAAAAAAAAGACAAAAACAGGTAATATATATTACCACAATAATCCTTATTTTAAAACTCCTCCTTCTTAATAATACTAAGGTAAACATTATTCCTAATCCTAGTAATTAAAATCTTTTTATTTGAAAATCACCACCATTGCTTTAGCCCCTGTGCCACAGAACTGAAACAGCAGTTGCTGAAGTTGAAGCTAGCTTCAACTTCTCACAAAAAAACTATGCCTAGGTTGCATGTGAAAAAAAAAAAGAAAAAAGCTGTCACCTTGGAAACTCTGTTATGAAAATTTCACAGATCACTGGTAAGAAGCTCATGCTTTGGCATGATTCCTGCTCTCAAACCTGAGGAGAATAGCAGGCTACTCACAGCTCACTGAGTTTCTGGCAGAACTCCCAGGCATCAGGGCTGATCCTGTTGATGGCATTCTGACTGAGATGAAGTTCCTGCAGCATCAGCAAGCCGTAAAGCCAGCCTTTGGTAATCTCTGTTAGGTTGTTATGGTCCAGCTGCCTACATTGACAACAGAGTCAAAAGCAGGATCCTAAGTTTATTATTGAGACTCTTCAAAGGGGACACGATTACGACCTATTACATATGCCTACTGAGGTGTGTAGCTTTTGTTATACAGAGATATCATCAGAAAATACTACGCTTCTACATTCCCAGTCACAACACCTGAAACAAAACTAAATATTAAATTATAAGATTATCAATGATGAGGCTCTAACACAGGGTTTCAAAGAAAAGCTGCTGAATGCTTACAGAGCATTTCAGGATCACACTGCCTGAGCAGGAACTGACCACCCACACTTACAAGATTTCCATGCTGCTCAGCCCCCAGAAAGCTCCATCCATAAGTCTTGTCACTCCATTTCTTTGCATTTTCAGAGACTTCAGAGCACCAAGCCCTTGGAAAGTGAGTCCATCTACGTTTTTAATCTTGTTTCGGTTGAGTTCACTGCATTGGATGTTAAACAGTTAGCTTATATGACAAATTCTGGAGGCAGTAATAAAATGTGACATTACGACAATACAGTTAAACTAGCCTGCATTAAATTACAGAGGCTATTTTAAATTTCTGAACATTTTTATTGAGAAGAATTTTGATTTATTAGCAGTGAACAAATTTCGTTCTGACACATGGGATGCATTTTCAGAGCGATAAAACATGGACACCAGACTGCACTTGAGTTTCTAAACTGTTGTCCATTCAGTGTAGAACTAAACATGTTAACATTGGTTTTTAAAGTTATCCAGAATGGGAGTACTGAATATCATGTTAAAACATGAGGTCTATTCAGGAGCAGGACTGTCAAGCTCATCCTGTTCAACTGCTTACAAAAGTTGATTCCCCTCTGTCACGATGTGCCCTGTGTTTAATACTTTCTCTTGGAGGCAGTCATTCTTAATCTTGTTGGCACCCTGGAATTACCTGGGGAGTTTTAAAAAATTATTGAAGCCGGGATCCTACTCCCAGAGGTTCTAACGTAATTGGTGTAGGGTGTGGCCTGGGCACTGGGATGTTCAAAAGCTCCATAAGTGTCTGTAATATGCAGCCAAGGCTGAAAACCACTATATGGTAGGAGCCTGTTCAGAGAGGGCGCCACCGTTATTAATGAGACAGTTCTCTGTAGCTCCTTAAGCTGCCAGGGCCCCTGCAGTCAGTCGCTGGCAGTACTATCGCCATCTGCAGCTCCATGGAGAGTCACATCTTCCGTGCCATCATGATGTCTTTGTACGGAGGTTGTTTGATGACCACACTCTCCGCTCTTGGGAACACCCAACCTGCTTCTCAGGCAGAAGACTACGCTGGGTGACTTCTAAGGCTCTTTCTGATTCAGATTCTGCATCTCCAGCTCTTGGAGGAGAGGGAGCTACCTCCTTGCTGCTAAACTCCTTCTGCCACGTGGTGGATTTTAGGGGGACGATGCCAAGGGTTTAGAGGACACCATATCTAAGAGAACATTTTACTTACAGGTGTTGCAGTTGGGGCAGTTTAAACATCTTGGGTGGAAGAGCTGAGATACGGTTCCTGTTCAGCTTCAATACCAGGAGTGTGTGGGCCAAATTGTCAAAATACCCGGGTTCCATGGATGTGACTCGGTTGCTGTTGATATACCTGTAGAGAGTCTGAAGCTGAGTTTCTCTTTGGGAAGTTAAAGAGCATGCATTCTCTGTACAGAAACACTTGTTCAGAGGGCTGAGCCATTATTTGTTACAATGGACATTAATATAATTAACTCTTTAGGTCCCTGAAGGCCAATGTCAACTATGATTCACATATTTCTAGGGAAAGAGTGACTAAAACATTTGAAGATTACAAACATCTGTTAAGAGACGCTTATCTAATTTTTGTGAAATTCATTTATTAATAAAACACACCAGTGGCTTACTTTCGATTAATTTTTTAAAGAAGCACTTGGTTCCTCTATAGTAGTCAAAGGAGATCTCATTGTTTTGCAATCCAAAAGTGTAAGAATTAAATGAAGACAGAGGTTTAAAAAAAAGTTAGCATTCTGGTCTCTATCATACAAGTTGTTTCTTTTTTAATATAGCACAATATTTTCATCACAGGTGAAAATTTTGTTAAAAACAACTTGACTTACAGATACTTGAGTTGTAGGGGTGGAAGTGCAGTTTTAAGTTCTGAAATATTATTGCCACTCAGGTCCAAAGTTTCAAGGGATTGAAACTGTCTCAGATGTTCAGGTAATATTTCCACAATTTTGTTTCCAGCTCTGGATTTAAAGAATGGCACAGATAACAGGATGAATGGTACAACAATCTGAAAGGTGAAAAATACTATTTCTAACTTGTTCTTCACAAATATGGAAAACTGATCGCTCTAAAGAGCACTTTTAACACAGCAACTCTTTAGTCACTTCAATGTTTCGCTAAATAACAGATCATAAAGTTAGAAATATGAAAAACATTCCTATATAAATCTGGTGTGTTTAACAGCTGTGGTTATCTGAATGGAATGCATTTAAACTGATTTTTTTTTCTTTCTGTGACTTTGTTAACGGTCTTTCTTCCTTATCATTTTATGAAATGACCAGCAGGAAGCTGGCCTTCTGGACACTGATCTGTTAGTTCCCTACTCATCCATCTCTGCTTCTTCTCTTGGAAAGTATACATACTGTATGTGCAAATGAGCTTAAAATACTCATTAGACTGGGCTTTTTAAAAGCCATCATGGACAACTCTCTTTTTCTTTAAGAAACAGCAAGTTTCAAAGCATTGCTGTATTCTTCAAAACCAGTGGATATACTCCAAGGCTTTGAATATTACAAAAGTTATTAGTTAAGAGCATGCCAGTCTAAACAATCTCTGGGAACAAGGAGATTTTAAAAAAGCTTGAGACTTCAAAAAAGTCTTAAACACCAGATCATGGGAGCCACATAGCTACTATAGCTCTTCACATTTAAATTAAAATTAAATGTTCAAGTTCAGCTCCTTAGTCACAGCAGCCACAGGTCAGGTCCTGAATAGACACATTAGCCTGGTGTCTGTCAAACGGATCAGTGCACACACAGAACATCCCCACTACCGTGGAAAGTTCTACTGAAGATCACTACCCTAGACCACAAATGAAAAAACAAACATGAACAAGCCAGAGGCCAAGTCAAAGCGATTAAAAGGTCATCAATGCAACAGTTTTCAAAGGGGAGATTCAACACTGAATGAGAAGCTTGCTAGAAAACAGGAACCAAACTGGTGTGCAAAAACCATCTTAACTGTCATGTCAGACCAGCCAGCCTGGGCTTCTTAGATCATCTACCAGGCAAGAGAACGGAGAAGGCAATGGCACCCCACTCCAGTGCTCGTGCCTGGAAAAGCCCACGGGCCGAGGAGCCTGGTGGGCTGCAGTCCATGGGGTCGTGAAGAGTCAGACATGACTGAGCGGCGTCACTTTCACTTTTCACTTTCACGCATTGGAGAAGGAAATGGCAGCCCACTCCAGTGTTCTTGCCTGGAGAATCCCAGGGACGGGGGAGCCTGGCGGGCTGCCGTCTACGGGGTTGCACAGGGTCAGACACGACTGAAGCAACTTAGCAGTAGCAGCAGCAGCAGACGAGAGAAAATAAAATGTCAAGGGAGAGAGGCTTGGATGACGGCAGAGTGTACCTGAAAAGAAAGGTCTTTTCTTCACAGCCGAAGGACAATGAAACAATCTGAAGGCTCTAAGTGGAACTTTGTATGTTATATAAGTCACGTGCTGCCATTTCTAGACATTCAGTTCAGTTCAGTCGCTCAGTCGTGTCTGACTCTTTGCGACCCCATGGACTGCTGCATACCAGGCTTTCCTGTCCATCACTAACTCCCAGAGTTTACTCAAACTCAGGTCCATTGAGTCGGTGATGCCATTCAACCATCTCATCCTCTGTGGTCCCCTTCTCCTCCTGCCTTTAATCTTTCCCACCATCAGTGTCTTTTCAAATGAGTCAGTTCTTTGCATCAGGTGGTCAAAGTATTGGAATTTCAGCTTCAGCATCAGTCCTTCTAATGAAAACTCAGGACTGATCTCCTTCAGGATGGACAGGTTGGATCCCCCATGCAGTCCAAGGGACTCTCAAGAGTCTTTTCCAACACCACAGTTCAAAAGCATCAATTCTTCGGTGCTTAGCTTTCTTTATAGTCCATCTCTCACATCCACACATGACCACTGGAAAAACCATAGCCTTGACTAGACGGACCTTTGTTGGCAAAGCAATGTCTCTGGTTTTTAATATGCTGTCTAGGTTGGTCACAGCTTTTCTTCCAAGAAGCAAGCATCTTTTAATTTCAGGCTGTAGTCACCACCTGCATTGATTTTGGAGCCCCCCAAAATAAAGTTTCTCACTGTTTCCATTGTTTTCCCACGTATTTGCCATGAAGTGATGGGACTGGATGCCATGATCTTAGTTTTCTGAATGTTGAGTTTTAAGCCAACTTTTTCCCTCTCCTCTTTCACTTTCATCAAGAGGCTCTTTAGTTCCTCTTTGTGTCTGCCGTAAGGGTGGTGTCATCTGCGTATCTCCAGACACAGTCTTAGGTAAAACTCACTTAAGAGGAAAATTTAGAAATGAGACTGTATGTGTATCTTTGTTACCAATAACCACATTCGTAGAGTGCTTTGAGTTCATTAATATATTTCTGACCAGAGGATTTTTGCAAATACTAATGCCCGTGGCCAGAGATTTGTTAATACTGAAACACTCCATTCAATAATGTTCAGATAACAAAAGATGCATTAAAACATTTCTGGGTCTGTAAGTTGTTAAGTTCTTTTGCATTATGATGATTCATGTGCCTCTCACCACAGGAGCACCTCTCGTGGATTTCCAGAAAATCCTCTGCTGCATCTGGCAACCACTTTTTATGCTGTTGGTCTCTGCCACACTGTGAGCGCCTTTGAAACTGTGTCTCTACCCCTCAGTTTTGGAATGTGCACGTGTGCGTGCTAAGTCGCTTCAGTCCTGTCCGACTCTGTGAGACCCAGTGGACTGCAGCCCACCAGGCTCCTCTGTCCATGGGATTGTCCAGGCAGGAGTACTGGAGTGGGGTGCCATGCCCTCCCCTCCAGGGGATCTTCCCAACCCAGGGATCGAACCTGTGGCTCTTACATCTTCTGTGTTGGCAGGCAGGATGGGAATCCCATTTTAGAATATATAAGGAATTTAGTAACACTGAGCACATATTAAAAGCCAAGACCTATGCTAGACATTTTTCATATATTATGCCATCTAATCATAACATCTCTCTGGTGTTTAAATTAGGAAACTATAGCTTTTAACCTAAGAAGTCTAAGCTCTCCCATCTCACAGAGTAATTCCCTATTGGTCCCGAAAGCACTCCCTAACGGCTGTTTCATTGAGTACAAACATATTTTGATATGAAAGTGCTTACATGAAGATGCACCTCCAGAAGGGCCTGCAACTTCTCACGCTTGCAAACATGCTGAACTACTGATTCCAAACTCCTCCAGGGATGCACACCAGCTCACTGAGCCATCGTCATGCCAACACCGAGTGCCCACTCACTCAGTCCTGTCCGACTCTTTGTGGCCCCACGGACTGTAGCCTGCCAGCCTCCTCTGTCCATGGGATTCTCCAGGCAAGAACACTGGAGTGGGCTGCCACTTCCTTCTCCAATGCCAACACGAAGGAAGCCCTAAAAACGGGGTCTCACCCCAGGTGGATTAAGAGGAACCCAGGAGTCTGCGTGTGTTTGGCAACGAGCAGAGTAGAAGGCCAGCTTCCCAAATCCCTGCAAATGCCAGGTGCTGCTTTGCCCGGTAAGGGGAGAAAACAGGCCATACATTTTAAATCGGTTCCAATAACAAAGAACTAACACAACTCCCAAAACACTGTTGAAAAACCTCCGTGTGTTACCTCTAAGGACTGTCAGGGAATTGTCTTTTTTAACCCAAGTCATCTGAAAATCTAACACCATTTTTAAAGTAATCCTACATAAGGCAACAGGCATGGGTGATTTATACCCTAATAGCTGAACTCTGTGAAAATAGTAAGGTTCAGCAAAAGGCGGGGGGATTAGCAGTCCCATGTATAAGTTACAATTATCAAGCTCCTGAGATTCCCATAAAGTCTTAACAGACTTTGTTTAGAGTTAAGTCAGCCACGACCTCTGATTCTGACCATTTCCCGCATCTGGATTCATCATCATGTAAACCCTTGATCTAGCTGTGAGGTACAGGGTAAGGCAAGTGAGACAATTAGTCAGTTTCCACGTCCCGGAGATGGATTCAGTCCAACAGACAAGCCACAGGGCCGTAGGGTCAGGGTGTGTGGGTTTAAAAAAAAAACCACATTTCGGGGGACAAAAATGTTCTCTTCAATGCATTTAGCCCGAATGTTTGCATTACCAGGATGTCCCCTCCGCCAAACAGCAGAGTCACCCTGAAGCAGCCCCCCCCATCTCCTTCCCTCCCTGTCTGGTCTGTAGGCACTGCCCCCCATCAAACTCTGCATCTGGTTTTGGTCCCCAGGTTGTGTGGGGCTAGCTAGCAGAGCTACGCTTCTATTTAACAGCAAGAAGAAATAGCCACAGGTTCGCAATAAATGGAGCAAGCTAGTAATTGGCGGGAGAGTGAAGGAGACCCACAGGTGTCTATCACGTTGCTCAAAGAAGGCTGCAAGGTAGATAACAGGCCACACAATCTTTGGTTTGTGCATTCGTTTGTTTATAAGGTAATTATGAACAAGGTATTAAAACTGCCAATTACTTGAGTGACGAATAAAATTTTCCTTGCAGTTAAAGTGTGCTCCGGCCAAAGCCGGCAATTTCCTGAGCTGCACACCTCCTAAATTGCAGTGTGAAAGTGCTCAGTTATAAATGGAGCCTGTACAGTGACTCTTTGTCAGCCCTGCGTCCCAGCACAAAAATCCCTCACAACTGCCAGGATAATGGGCCCTGTATCACAAAATTTTAACTCTGTTCTCATGGAACTGAATTAAATCCAAATACCAGTTTCATATTAGCTCTCAGATTAACTGGCAAATAACCACCTGATATGTACCAGTTTAAAAAAACAAACAAACTTGTTCTCTATCAAACAAGAAGGGTTTTTTAAAAAGACAACTACATTTAAAAAAATTAGTTTAAAAAATCTTTTAAATCACTTAAACCCTTCAAAATAAATATATTTCATAACAGAGTGGGGTCACAAATAACCACTTCTAGGAGACAAAGATTCAATTCAAGTCCAGTTTTAATTTTTCTCCAAATACGGATAAATGCCAAAATTGATGAACACATTAAAAGCACTGCAGCTAAGTAATATTTTTGGCAGAAGATGTGCAATCTTTTAACAGATAACAAAACTGTGTATCTTTTTCCATTACTTAAGTTAATGTGGAAATGCCATCTTTCCATTGTTCAAAAATCTGCACTCTTAGCAATGGAAGGCATCTCAGCCTTGTGCAAATCCATCTTAAGGACCACGAATATTTTGGTTATTTATGCCTGTTGATAGTACAAGGCGTTCCTTGGTCACGTCATTGCTGAGGTTAAGTATAATCAGTCTCTTGTGGACAAATACAGACTTGCGGGCCGGGTCAGTTGGAATGCAGATGGTGGCCTTAGGCTGCTCAGAGGCCAGGGGAAGAACAGGGGGCCCAGGTATTCCAGCCTTGGCTCCTCAGGTCCAACAAAAATGGGCTCACTCTGTCGCTAATTTCATTTTTCAGCCTACTTTGCCAAATACCTTTAAGCAGAACCAAACCCAACTCACCATTTTTATATGGTGGTGTTTGCTCTGAGTGTGCCGATGACCTGACAGAGAACGAGATGGATGTCATCCCTGACCTCACAGCACTGACTTCTAGTCGGGGGACCAGGCAGGCAAGAGGAAGCCGCCACCACGGGACACGTGACGACGAAAGGACAGAGTCCTAAAAAGCTGTGGGAGGGGGTGGGCACCAGCAAACGGCCCCTGGCAAAGGGGAGGCTAGTTTTCTGAGCAGAAGCAAGGGACCTAGAGGCTGTCGACAGAGTGAAATAAGTCAGAAAGGGAAAAATAAATATTGGATATTAATGCATGGAGGCGGACTCTAGCAAAATGGTGTAGATGATTTTATTTGCAAAACAAAAACAGTCACAGACACAGTGAACGAACATGGATACCAAAGGGGAGGTGGACCAACTGGGAGACTGGGCTGACATATTTCCAGTCCTATGGATCAAACGGATGACTCATGATCATCTACTGTACATCGCAGGGAACCCTACTCAACGCTCCGTGGTCACCTAAACGGGAAGGGCATCCCAACGGGACAGACTACATGTGTGCGTACGGCTGAAACCAACTCAACACTGCAAGGCAAGTCTACGCCAATAAAAACTCATTTAAAATAAAATGTAAACAAAAGGGAATACTAAACAAGGAAGTGAGCGCAAGGCAAAGCTTTTCCCCTTAAAGAAACGGGAGAAAGCCGTGACGGTGGGAGGTCCTGAGTTGAGACGGGAGAAACAGGAAGCACAAGAGTGAGGAGCCGGGAGGTGACAGTAAGTCAAGTGGGACCCTGCAAACCACGCTAGCCAGCCGGCCTTTACCTCAGGTCACCCACGTGGAGGGCGGAGGACAGGGGGTCTCAGACGGAGGCTGACAACGTCAGATGGGGCTGGGGAGAGGCAGGAGGAGGTGCAGAGGACCGAGGAGGGATGCTGGGGAACAGCGATGGTCTGCCAGGGGAGACCCACTCTGTGGGGGATAGACGATGGCTGGATGGCATCACCGACTCGATGGACATGAGTTTGGGTAAACTCTAGGAGTTGGTGATGGACAGGGAGGCCTGGCGTGCTGCGATTCATGGGGTCACAAAGAGTCGGACACGACGGAGCGACTGAACTAAACTGAACTGAAGCCCCGTTCTTCCTCTGGTTTGCAGGGCCCAGGCTGTGCCTTCTCCTGCCCCTGCACAGGGGCTCAGGTTTCGCTCTGCAGCCTCTGGACACTGGGACCCAGTGCCCTCCACGTGACTCGCTGCCCCTGTGAGTTGTCCGTGTATACGAGAGTCCTCAGGGGGTCCCCCCTGAAAGCAGACTAGGGTCCCCTCTTGCTCAGATGTGAGATGCTGCTGACCAGAATAGCCCAGTTCTGGCATTTCCATGTCTGTAAGCCCTAGGAACATGGCAAAATGTGTAATTCTCACGTGTGAGAAATGTGTCCCTTTGTTCTCATACCCTGAACCCTGCAAAGAATGAAAAGGTGTGAGAAGTGTTCATCACTCAGTTGTGTCTGACTCTTCTGAGACTCCATGGATTGGAGCCCACCAGGCTCCTCTGTCCATGGGATTCTCCAGGCAAGAATACTGGAGGGGGTTACCATTTCCTTCTCCAGGGGATCTTCCCAACCCAGGGATTGAACCTGCATCTCCCGTGTTGACAGGCGATTCTTTAGCATTGAGCCACCTAGGAAGCCCTTTCGCAGTCCTAAGTGGATATAAGCTGTGTTCGTTTATTTCCAAAGTTGGAGAGGAGAGTCCCAGAGTGGAAGATTCTTTGTGAGGAACCAGAATATCAAGTTTTATCACACTAAATTCCTGAAACCAATTAAACTGTAGCTTCTTGGTGAATAAGAGATAACTGTCAATGGTCTCAACTGTCTCCTGCCTGTTGGACAACATAAAGGCAGCTGAAGGTTCTGCAGTTTGTTGTGTAAAGTCATGCAAGCTTGGCTGTTTAGAGAAGGTATGCACATGTGGCATTTTCCTTTTAGAGAGGGTATGTGCAGTGAAATTTAATCTGAAACCATTTTTTTTTTTTTAACATGCTGCAATGCCCTCTGTTCTTAGAATACATTACTTGACCACATCCACGAAGTCCAGTTCAGTTACTGCAGCCAACAAATTGCTGAGTCCATGGTCATTCCACACAACCAGGGAGCAAGCACATTAACTGCACGAACTGGGACAATCGGCCAGGCCCCAAGGAAATGCTGATTGCTATATGTAACTTGTAAGTCACCAGTTTACCACCATTTGTAAAGGTATTACAAGTTGTAAAAGAAAACATTACATTTGCAAATACATTAAAGATCATTTGTATTTCCAAAAATAACCTCCCTTCTCTCCCCATCCCCACAAAAAAAAAAAAAAAAAAGAAAAAAAAGAAAGCTTCCTTGAAAACTACCTTGGCTGGAATAACTAACCCTGTAATATTAGGCTTCTTTTAGCAAAGAGACTTGGCAAGCAAAGAACCTCTCCCGTGCAGATAAAAATAAACTGTCTCTGCTCATCTTTTTTCTAAAAAGATAATTAAGAAGTTTCATTAAAAGAACACATGTTTAGACTGGTCCACTGGGTCCTGTAGCATCAAAGGATAAAGCCAACTGAGGAAGCTTCTGCAAGGAGACAGATTCCTGATGAAGCATTAGTGGTCTGTAAGGAGCAGAGAATCCATTCTTTCAGCTAAAAGCCAGTTCAACAGAAAAATATAATTATCTTTGGGATCAAGAACACGATAAAGATGCCCACAAAGTTTTAATACTGAGATCCTCCAATAATCAGGGCCCAGGTGGCTCCAATGGCAAAGAATCCGCCTGCAATGCAGGAGATCCGGGTTCAGTCCCTGGGTGGGGAAGATCCCCTGGAAGAGGAAATGGCAAACCCACTCCAGTATTCTTGCCTGGAGAATTCTGTGGACAGAGGAGCCTAGCAGGCTGTAGTTCATGGGGTCACAAGAGTTGGACAAGACTAAGCAACTAACACTTTCACTTTCACAAGCATGAAAAAAGAAGCATAGGCAGAAAACGCCCTTGTGCCACACACAAAACAAACCTTTTTCTGATCCCCCAAATATACATTCATTTCAGTCCTTTCATGTAAACAAAGTTTAAGGACGAGGTCCTAGAAGACAACAGGATCCTAAACAAGACACCTACTGAACAACTGTTTGAATTTGAAATAATTGAATTGTATATGACAAAAATTAACTCTAATAAATTAGAATTTTTTTTTCCCTACCTCTCTTTTGAGGCAGTCTTCCACAGTCACTTTCACAGGTCAGACCACTGCTGTGACTAATCTGTGAGTTTAAGTCTTCCCACAAGTTTGTGGTTTACTTGTGATAGAAGAAAATCTGATTCACCTTTTGGTTCTCAAAACTCAGAATTAAATAAGTGGGTTTAAGACCATGAAGTGACCAAATAAATCTTCATCAGTCTTAAAACTCTAGATCAAGCTTTAGATTGGCCAGTAAGGATGCACCTAAACTGTGGTTCAAGATGCATATGTACATCAGAAAGCAGTATCACCACTACAGCTTCCAGCCAGAAAAAGTAAACATACTCTGGGATTCCACACATCAATCAACCTGCAAAAAGCAGAATCTCTTTGAAGCAGCAGTTCCTACCGCAGGTCCCCAGCACGGAGATTCTGATTCTGTTCCCACTTGTGTGTCTTGATCTACCATACTGTGTGAACTGATTTTCTTTTCAGTGGGAGGAAATGGAAGGAAAAGTCCTCTTCCAGCTCTAAGGAGTTGCGGATTGGGAGGACAAATTCTGCAAATGACCAGGTTCGCTACAGAGGCTTCACACAATCATCCTATAAAATTGTAGCCTCTTACAGAACCTGGTCTCACTCTGGCAGGGGACTTCTTTCCTGTGGGAGTCCCACGGCCTGGCTGCCCAGTCTTTCTTGGTTTATTCTCATTTTCCTGGAACATATCCTTCACTAGCTTTCTAAAAAAATCAAGTGTAGAGACATTTTCTTTTTGCATACTTGGTAATGTCTTTATTGACAGCTGGGTGTGGACAGAGTTGAGATGAGAAATCCTGTTCCTTAGGATTCTGAAGACTGTTTTACTCTGTCACAACACCCAAGGATGTTAAGTCTGGGGAGCAGAAGAAACACTGCTTCTCAACAGCGTGTTTCTTAGACGGCAACAGGCGTCAGAACTGGGGTGGAGGCCTGCTGAAGTACTGACTATTGAGCCCCACACCCAGTGTTTCTGTAAGGGTGACCTGAGAATCTGCATTTCTACCAAGTTCCCAGGTGGCGCTGATGCTGTGAGGCCCACACGGGGAGGACCACTGCTGACCCTTACAGGCGACCTGCTTTGCCTTTTAATTTTCCTCCTCTCAGAGCTTCTCCTCAATCCTGATATTCTAAAATTGCACAGTAAGATTCCCTCAGTATATGTCATTTTTTAAAATTTTATTTGCAGGCACTCAGTATGGTCTCTCAAGTTAGAAGTGTGTGTTCTTCGGCTCTGGGAAATTTTTTTGTCTCTTTGATAATTTCCTCTTTTCTATTTCCACAGTTGTCTCTTTGTGAATTCTAATTATATAGATTTCCTATTGATCCTCTAAGTTCCTTATTTTTTCCTCTCCTGTTTTCCATCTTTTTGTCTTTTGGTTCTTCTTTTAGAGAGTTTTTCAACTTTCTTCCAACACTTCTATTACCTTTTTAAAGGGTCTGTTATACTTACTTTTTAAAAAATAATTTCCATTTCTTCTTCAGTTTCAGCCTGTATTACATTTAACTTTAAGAGTCCCGTTCTTCTTTTCTGAAATATTTATCATTATTTACCATACTTTTCTTGTTTTGTGGATATAACATGTTCTCTCTTCTTTCTAGAGATACAGGTTGTTTAGAAGTTTCCTTGTCCCTGGTTCCCTTTTCCCATGTATTTCAGACTCTGACTCTATTTATAGAAATTCTATCAATTATTACTATGTATAAAGTAGATAACGAATGAGAACCTGCTGTATACCTCAGGGAACGCCACTCAGTGTTCTGTGAGCACCTAGACGGGAAGGAAATCCAGAAGGGAGGGGACATGTGTGTACACACAGCTGATTCACTTTGCTGCCCTGTAGGGACTAACACCACATTGTAGAGCAACTATACACCAATAAAAATTTATAACGATAAAAAAAGTCAGTGATCACTGGCTATCTGCTCAGATTTAGCGAAAAGCAGCCCCCAAAAGCTGGCTGAGCAGGGTCTGTTTCACAATGGATCCACACACATCTGTCTGACGCTCAAGCCCTCCAGCCTCAAGGCTGGTGTAATAAGCCTGACGGCTAGTCTCTAGGAAGGTGAACAGAAACATAAGCTGAGAGGAGGACTGTCACCCTCGTATTCAGACTGGACTTAACTTCCCTGATTGCAGAAGATGCTATCCTCAACCCTCACCCCTAGCCCCCGGGCGGGGCCTGTGCCCCATATCCCCAGGAAGTTTGTTTCAACTCTCTAGAAAGTAAACTTCCAGTTTTCTGCTCCTTTAAAGAGGACGGTCACTTGGCTTTAAGTTCTGGAGGGGGAAATCTGGAGGTCTATTTCACCAATGCTCCATTTTCAGTCCCATCCTGCACCTCTTTCTTGACCGGCTTTGAATTCCTGAAGCATCTGGAGAAGCATTTTTGCAGCAAGAAAGTGTTTGTTTATTTTGGGATCCACTCTCACTAAGCCATTTACAATTCATGCTCTTGCTTGAAAAATTGTTGTGGCATCTTTTGTTTGGACTGTCTCCCCTCCTGTTTGTCTTTATTCCTGTCTGTGTGCACTTTAGTCCTTCATTTTCATTTTAAGGGGGTTCTTGATTAGAGCAGAGTGAAGCAAAAGTGCTCAGCCCACCAGGCCTTATAGGATGTCTTCAATAGGCATCTGATCATTGAATAAAACCAGTTTTTCTCTAAAAACCAAAATAAAACCTTCCTCATAAAAGTTACTGTAATGTTTTTTAGCAAAATATCATTCAACTTAGATACTCTAGCAAAAATATTAGCTTATGTAAATTTCACCTTAAGATGATACTATGAACCAGACAACAAGGCATCATTATTCTGAACGTCAAATTGATAAAGAGCTATCAGACAGAGGATTCATCCCGAATGAACACATCAGGCTAAATGAAAGTCATTTTATTTTTTCTGATACGGTTCACAGACCAATGGACTAGGAACATCACAGAATGTCTTGGTTTAATAAAGTACTTAACGTGTCCTTGTGAACAAGAGAATGTACACGTGGTGGTGATGATCCTATAGGCAAGCGAGCTCACATGCTGAGTCTTTAGTCACAGACTGGCGCGGACCTTTTGGGAAGATGCTGAGTGGCTGCTGCTAAGTCTGCTGTCCATGTTTGTATGAATACAGATAGAGATGTGAATAATCAAGTTCACATACAATAGGACTGCAAGTGTCATGACCCCAAGCCACTCGACAGACTAAAATGATGGTCTAGAAGCAACTAGAGAAATTAAGCTGGGGAAAGGCAGTGTTTCAAATTTTTAATCAAGCATTTATAAAGGCCCACTTGGAGGCAGTTCTTAGGAGAATGACATTAGACTTGGGGATCTTGGCTGACCACAACTCAATATGCGCCAACAATACATCACAGTCCTTAAGAAGCTAATTCAGTCTTATACTTCATTAACATCCCATATTCTGGTCAAGAGACACGGTCCACCATAGTCTGCATTAGACACATCTCGGTTATTTTGCTCCGAGCACTGGGTTTTAGCGTCATACTAGAGGATGAGTGTGAGGGGAAGACTTCCAGAGTCTAGACCTACACTATCCAGCATAGTAGCCACGGGCCACGGGTGGCTCTTTAAATTAAAATAAAACTAAAAATGCCATTCCACAGTCACATCAGCCGCATTTCACACGTGCGATCTCCATATGTGCGGCAGCACAGAGACGCATGGAGGCCACGCCGTGGTGGACCACACACGCTCCCGTTATCACAGAAGTGCTCCTGGACCGCACTGGTCCAGACCCATGCCATCCAGAAAACGGGAACTGGAACTTGTGCTGGATTTAGGCAGCCCTGATAAGTTCAGACTTGTAAGTGCTAGAATGCAGAAAATAGACTGGAGTTGTTCTCCCCAGTGCACAGAACCAGGAGAAGAGGCAGAAGCCACTGAGAGAAAGAGCCCAGCTTAACCAATAGAGTCCCAACAATTAAAACTATTCCACACGGAATGGCTCCTCACGAAGGAGTGAGCTTTTGTCCCTGAAAGTGCTGAAGAGGAGGCTGGATAATCTCTCTTCCAGAGATCTCTCCACAGGGAGAAATGTCTCTTCTAATTCGAAGTTACAAGGATTGCATGCAGACACTCAAGACTAACAAGACACGGGTTCTGACCGATTGTATAATCTAGCAAAGCATTTCCCTCTCCCTTTTACTGATGTTTACATATGGATGGTGATGAAGTGAAAGCAAGATAGAGAGGAGGGGGAGAATAAAAGAAAAGAGGGATTTATATGGTGGACTGACGAATGCCCTGATTCTGTAAACATGCATTTGTCTTTAAAGAGTACTGCCCTCTCTCCCAGGTCAATACCTTGTCACAGCCGTCAGTGATGAAACACAAAAGCACCTTATTTTTTCTAAAAAACTTATGCTCATTTTGATGCTAACTCTATATGTTCATTTTGTTATAAAACCATTTAAAACTGCTTACCCATAGTAAACCTGACAGTCCAAGAACGTATACCAGGCTTATCCTGTGCTAGATGGTACTTGCCATGAATATTACCTTCATATTTTACGCTGCCTTCAACCTCACTCTAGAGACTACTCTATCAGCTAAAGGTTTCTGGAGATGGAAGGAGAAGCAAGGCAGTTGTCTGCAAGTGCTAGAAAGGAGGTGCTAATATTTATAACAGCCCCTTTTTTCATGTTTTAAATTTAGTACTTAAGCAACTTGCAGAGAGAGAGAAAGGGAGGTGCTGGTTAGAGCCCTGTGTCATGGTTCTGGTCTCTCTAACCAACAAGGAGAGCCTAAACCTCTGGGCTACGGAAGACAGCACAGATTGTGAAAGAAGGAAGAGAAGGAGGCAAAGTAATGAGGCCAGGAGAGACACATGTTCAGTCTTGCCTCCCCAAACGTGAAAAGCAACCGGCTGTAACTCTACTGTTTTGTCTGTCTTGGCAGCACAAGCCTCATGCAGCAGAGAGAGGTCTCTGGCAGGAGCTGCATTTGATACTTCAAAGCCGCCAACAAAAGGCTAACGTGAACTTGAGGGAAAGGATGAGAAAATGGTACAGGTTCAGGATAAGCACCGGTAATACAGGAGCTCTTGCAGCAAGCTATACTGGAAAATCAAGCTTGAGGGCGAGGGGGTCAATTTTATGGGCTCCAAAACCACCACTGAAGAAAGGTGCCCAATGGGCCACCAAGTCAAATCTAAGAATGTTGTCACTTTGGAACAAAGTTCTGTTAATGAAAACAATTTTAAGTGTGTGCAGAGAGATAAGAACAAAAAGGTTAACTGACTAGTTTCTTCTGCAATTAACTCTATGTTAATTTGGACTGGGAAACTGATTCAGTCATTCACTCAACAAACACGGACTCTTTACCATATGCCAGGCGCTGAGCTCCACAGCAGGGTAGCAATGGGGATGAAGAAAGACATGATCTCAGCTTTTCTAAGGTTTCACTCTGATGGGGGAAATGGATATGGAAGAATCGCAAATATACAACGGAAAAAAAAAGACTGAATATGTAACAAGGTAGACACTATAAATAGAGCAGATATAACAATGTGGAAGGTGAACTTAGCAAAAGCTGGGGGAGGGTGAATATTCTAGGCAAAGCGATTTGAGGCAGGAACAAGCTGGCACATTCCTAGAGTGAGGAATGATTCTAGAGAAGGCTCAATGGGAAAAGAAGACTCAGGTCACGCAGAGCATTTCTTATCTTGAGAAGGATTTTTGCTCATGACCTAAGAGCAATGGGAAATTCCTGAAGGGTTTAAAGAGCCACGACATGATCACAAATTTATGTTTCAAACACAGCCATTGTAAATCGAAATTCAAAAACCTAGCAAATGTGTATTCTGGGGATCAGTTCATGACTAAAAGGATAAACTCAAGAGTATTACACATGTGGCTCTGCGTACAGTTAACTCTCTTGTGTGCAAAATAACATATAAACATTTTAAAATCTAGTAAAAGATTACAACTTATCACATTAAGATGCTTATGTGTTTGTTTTGTAAGACTTGGGCTTAGGGAGCTCATTGCCATGAAACACAATAATGTCTGGTTTCTTTGTCCTGGTGAAGGTGGTGGTCCTCGAATGCAAGTCCTTCACATATGAAAACACTAGTCCTTTTTATTCTCATCTGGAGAGCACACATTTGGGGATGAATTTTTCAGTTAAGGTGCAAATTCCTTAGGCTTATCTACACCACATGTGGGTAAAGATGGGATACAGTTTGTGTCCACTTTATCAGAAGCTTGATTCCCCAGAAATTTAAGTTCTAATTTTGGCTGAAGCTTCTCTGCAATTCCCCTTAATTTATATGAGACTGATGACCTCATTTCAAATACTAACTTATACAGACTTTGATTTAAAAAAAAAAACAACAACTGTTTTTACCTTTGAGTTTTTACCTCATGGTTATAAAATTACTTAGCTACACCATCACTTGAAAACATAAAAATGCTTGTCTTTCCCACATGCAGCTTTATTTCTGAGCTGTGGGCTATTAAAATATCAATATACTTTAAAAGTTATAAACTGAATGTAATGAATCATTTAAATAAACTCTGTGCCAAGAAACCAGGCAATAGTCTCTTAAGTCTCCCAAACTGATTTTTCATTAATCTGATTTTGGGACCATAACGAGAAATGCATGCACATGGACAGAATTCCCACTTGATACAGATCTGGATTCAATACACAGATAACGTCATACTGCATTATTTTATTTCTAGTCATTAGTTCAATTCTACGCCTTTCAGCATACAGAAGTCAAGGCTTACATGATTCCCACTCCATGTCAGTTTCCTTTTGTGTTAAAATAAAAGTGTGGCCCTAGCACATAGCAGGGCTCAGGGGACAGACAGCCCTAAAAGTGGATGGATAACAGGTACTTGGCAAGTCTTAACTGTTAATTATCAAAGCTGCTTTATTGAGTTGACTATGGCCCTTGACTCTGAATATGAACCCTGCTTAATGACTACTTGAACAACAGTAGAGAAGCAGAAGCTGTGCTAAATTGAACTGTAGTTACTTCATTCCCCTGCTTTAAAAAAAAGTCAACTACTCCCCAAACCTGTAAAACACCTGAGCCGATGCCTGTCAAAGTACCCAATCTCTTTTCGGGTCTAGACCTCACTCAGCCTTTCACTCTACACGCTGAAAGGACAGCCTTCCTCTGCTTCTATCACCCAGGGCATCTCCTCCTTGGAGATGTCTTTATTCTCTACTGTGTCTGCCCATTACATTTATTCAAAGCCCCTGGAGAGCAGAGGTCAAGTGCTATTTTTCTTTGTTCAGCATTCAGAACATAGAGCTTCCCCAGTAGCTCAGAGGTAAAGAATTCACCTGCTAATGCAGGAGACGCAGGTTTTATCCCTGGGTCAGGAAGATCCCCTAGAGAAGGAAATGGCAACCCACTCCAGTATTCTTGCCTAGAAAATCCCATGGACAGAGGATCCTGGTAGGCTACAGTCCATGGGGTCACAAAGAGTCTGACACGACTGACCCGCTGAACAACAATGCAGCACATTGGAGTGCTTTGAATCCATCTTACGGTTATGGACACTTTCTGGCTGGGAAAGTTGTTCATTTATTAATCGTAGTTGAGTGGTGGTCTTGGTTTAGTCATTAAGTTGTGTCCAACTTTTGTGACCCCATGGAACTATAGCCTGCCAGGCTTCTCTGTCCATGGGATTTCCCAGGCAAGAATCCCAGAGTGGTTGCCATTTCCTCCTCCAGGGGGTCTTCCCAGCCCAGGGATCAGACCTGCATCTACTGCATTGCAGGAGAAGTCTTTACCAGCTGAGCCACATGGGAGGCTCTTATTTGAGTGCTCACTGATTTTCTTTTTAAACTATTTGAAGAGAGCAAAAGTTTTCCTTGACCACTCATCCCACACGCCAAGCTCTCTCTCCCTCCCTCATCTACTGCCTCCAGGATGTTTCTAAATTCTTCCTTCCTCCTGTGACCCTCCTGTTTTAGAGTCCACGGTGCGCTGGCCCCCTCCTCCCCACTCCCCAGCGCACTCTGACGGTATCCGCAGCAGCTGCGGCCGCTCGCGCCGGCCTGAGTCCTTTCATGTACAACCTGACACTCGATACTGCACCGGGACCGCACGAGGTGGACTGGCAGGCATCCACGCTGCTCCTCCCGATAACCAGAGCCGAGCTCACGAGCTCTGCCTCAGGTCAGGTGGGTCATGAGCGTGAGTCAAAGGAAGCCGGGGGGCCCGCTCCGCGCTCAGCTCTCTACTTCCGCTCAAGGGCGGGAGACCTCTCGCCCACTGGGATGCTTCATCAGACCCTCCTATGTGGCCGAGAATGGACTGGGCTGCTGCCGGAACAGACCCACGTCCTACCCTGCAGTGAGACGGGGCCAATGCCAAGGGAGAACCACACAGGCTGCACCGGTGGGAGTTTCGTATCTGAAGGAAGAAAGGTCATCACCCTTCTCCAAACTCTACAAGAACAACTGTTCCTGCCACACGAATTGCTAATACTCCCTATGACCCCGGATTGTTGTCTGTAGCATGTAAATCTGACCAGACCTCTGAGGGAAGGCGTGACCCTCACACCTTCTTGCATCCCCAAAGCATCTCCCATGCAGGAGGACACGTGATGAGATGGTACCACATCTCAGGCAGCATCAGGTTCTGAAGCCCGTGGTGGGGGGCGGGGGGTGGGTGGGAATCATCCATCATTGATACACCCCCGAACCCTTATCCAAGTGGTCCAATCCAATCCACAAACACCATATGCTCGCGCATGCATGTGCCAACTCACTTCAGTCACGTCCAACTCTTTGTGACCTCATGGACCATAGCCCGTCAGGCTCCCCTGTCCGTTTATTCAAGAATACTGGATTCTCCAGGCAAGAGTACTGGAGTGGGTTGCCATGCCCTTCCCCGGGGCTCTTCCCGACCCGGGGATTGAACCTGTGCCGCCTACATTCCTGCATTGCAGGCAGGCTCTTGACCACGAGTGCCACCACCACATGCTCAGCTGTGTCCACCCCTTTGTGACCCCGTGGACTGCAGCCCGCCAGGCTCCTCTGTCCATGGGATTTTCCAGGCAAGAGTACTGGAGTGGGTTGCCATTTCCTACTCCAGGGGATCTTCCCGACCCAGGGATTGAACTCCCTTCTCCAGTGTCTCCTACACTGCAGGTGGATTCTTCACCCCTGAGCCGTTGGGGAAGCCCTTGAACCCTTGAAACACTAGCAGAGGTTTTTTTATGCAGACATGTACCCTGTCTCTCTCAGTAATTCTTGTAGGGCCAGTTTTTCCTTTGGTGTTTGGACACATCAATTGTGTGTTTTGCGGTTTTGTATTCTGAATTTTTAGCTCAGGACCTGATGAAATAGTTCACTCACATGCATTTCAGGCACAACGGGCTAGAAAACATCTCTATTTCTGAAGACCAAAGTCATCCTCCGTGGGCTGAGACAGACAAACTTTGAAAGGCAAACAGAAAGGGAGCTTTCATCTGCACACTTGCACTTCACACACACTCCAGGACATGTGATCACCACGCAAGATTGGTGAGCGGAATCCGGTGGCTACTTAAATTACTTCTCTTGTGTTTTTCTTTCCTTTAATTATTATCATTGCGGTTGTTATCATTTATTTTATTCATTGCCAAGCATGCATAACTGAACACCAATAAGATACAGGTATGCTTTTTCTCCACTGTAAATGGTTAGCCTCTGCTATGGACTAAGTCTCCTGGAGGAGATTTGTTTGAATAATACTGAGTGTAGGTGCTGTTCCATAAATACTCCTTAGATCAATTCATATATTAATTAAGCACTGATTGTATGCCATAGGGGCTTCCCAGGCGGCACTAGTGGTAAAGAACCTGCCTGCCAATGCAGGAGACATGAGAGAGGCAGATTCGATCCCTAGGTTGGGAGGGTCCCCTGGAGGAGGGCACGGCAACCCACTCCAGTGTTCTTGCCTGGAGAATCCCCATGGACAGAGGAGCCTGGCGGGCTGCAGTCCGTAGGGTCACAAAGAGTCAGACACGACAAGCGACTAAGCACACATGCGTGCATACATGTGTATGTGTGCTGTAAAACCTGCTAGGAGGAAAATAAGACAAAACCAGTTCATGGCCACATCATAGGTGGATATACAAGGCAAGAAGGGACCGGGCAGGACAGGGGGAGGCTTGAGGAAATGACCCCTCCCTCCCGCCACATACCACCCAGGACCCTTCTCCTGACTCCCTCCCTCACCTGCAGACCCTGAATCAAGTGTTACCTTTCCAGTGAGCCGCTCCCTTCAACCCCATTTAGAACCATAAACCCCCCTCCTCATCTACCACACACACTCCTTGACATCCTCTCTCCCTGGCACTGAGCATCTTCTGACCACATTTCCACTTATTTTACTTCCTTTCTTTTTCCCCAAGAAGGTCAGCCCCAAGATGGCACAGCGTCTGATTTGTTCAGTGTTGAACCTCCGCCTTCGAACAGCACCGAGCACAGAGTAGGTCTTGGTAAGTCTTCAAACATCAGCCTTCCTGACCCCCCGAAAGGGCAGCCGACCTAGCTCTCTATCCCGTGGCCCTTTCTTTTTCTTCACAGCCATTATCGAAGAACTGAAGCTATCTTTTAAAGTTTGTTTACTAATTTTCTCTCATCCCTCACTTGGATGGAAGCTTCACGCTAAGAGGAAGTTTTTCTGCTTTGCTCATTGTTGTGTCCCCGGCACACTAACAGAAGCTGGCCCCGTTGGTTTCTTCCATAAATTCTGGCTGAATGAATGACGTCATCCCCACGCCCGTGCCTCATGACCACTGAGCTCTCAGTCTATGGCAGGCAGGCTTCACTGTATTCTCTCCCCCAGTCTTCACAGCAATCCAGTGAGGTGGGCACTATTATTCTCCTCATTTTACAGGGTAGGAAGTACAGACTGTACCCTGCCCAAGGTTGCAAACTGGCAAAGAGGGGAGCTGGCAATTAACTGCAAGCCATGCAACTTGAGTCTTGCTTCTAATCACCGTTCTGCTGAATTGATGGCAGGGGCGCTGCAGGAGAACGGGGCCCCCATCACTTCAGGGCAGCTGGATGACCCCCTCATCATCTGGCTCCGTTAAGCCCCTCTCCTGGCCACTGCCATTCTCCACACTAGAGTCTGAGCGATATTTTCCAATGGCAAAACTGATCATCTCACTCTGCTTTACATCTCCTCAATGGCAGCCCATCCATAGAGCACGCATGTTGAGGTCCCACTGGCAAAAGGGATCAATATTTGTGATAACCTCCCTAGAAGGATGATACTGTCATCTCTGGAAAAATGACAGGTTATGAAGAAAAGGATGGACTTCAGGGAAATGATCCACTTTTGAGATGATAATGAGAAAAGGCTTGTTTGGTCTTGATAAGCTGACTTTATCAGTAATTCAGAAATATTTATGTAATAGCAGAGTCTCAGCAAGGTAGATGTCTTAAAATGGATCTACTTGGGCCCCACCAAGAAGCATTAATCTAGGTACATCTTTGACATTCCTTGACTTAAATCTTTTCAGGTCTTAAGATACCAGGCAAAGCATCTGCATTTTGGACAGCATCATATAAACCGTCAGTCAAGATAAGACCCAACTAGCTCTACTGAATGACCGATAAGGCCTCTTTGGTTCACCAGTAACGTTACGTAACTTACAGATTCAAATCTGCCCTAACTCAAGCCACAGGTTTCAAAAATGTCCAATATGCAACTTCCCTGGCAGCCCAGCGGTTAAGACTGCCGCAACTTCCATTGCAGGGGGCGTGGGTTCAATCTCTGATAGGCGAACTAGTAAGATCTCACATGTCTGCTTCCCCCAAAAAGAGGAAAACAAAAATGTCCAATGCTTGGACAGCTTATGCCACGTGACAAGACGCCTAAAGAACTATCACATCTGATAAAATCACCTTGCTTATGCCAGGTCAACAGTTTTAGTACAGAATATGCTCATTCCAAAAATTATTCCATTTCTTCCCTTAAAATATACCATCCTGCCACATGTGGCTAGGAAATGAGGAAAAGTAAACACAAAACACAAACCACATTTCGCTCCTAGCATGTCAGACTTTTGAACTAGTGCTGTGTGGGATTCAGAGGAAAGCAAGACTATCCAGGTCTCTCACATCCTACAAGTTCCCTAATATGGTCAGAGATGAGCTTTGCTAGTGGGGAAGCTCAATGCTCATCCACCCATCATCCCACGATGCTGGCATTTCACCAGGCTTCCTTGACGTTACCAGAACCGGTCCCTGACTGAAATCATCTCCTGGCCAAGGGGTGACCGTTGACACAGTCTTAGCTGCCGGCTCTTGCGGCTGAGAGAAGAGGAAGGTCTAAGCAGGCACAGTCTTCCCTGCATCAACCTCTCCAGCTGGGAGGAGCCCCCGCCACGCAGAGCAGCAAGCGTATGGGCACTGACATGAAACTTCATGCTCAGGCTTCCCTGGGGGTCCAGCAGTTAAGAGTCTGCCTGCCACTGCAGGAGACAAGGGTTCAATTCCTGGTCAGCAAAGATCCCACGTCCCATAGGGCAACTGAGGCCACATGCCACAGCTATGAAGACTGAACTCTCTAGAGCTCATGCTCTGCAACAAGAGAAGCCACCACAAGGAGAAGCCTGAGGACCACAGCTAGAGAGGAGTCCCTGCTCACTGCAATGAGACACAGCCCAGGTGCAGCAACAGGGACCGGGGGAAGCCAAAAAATAAATACATAAAAATTTAAAAAAATCTTATGCTCAAGACTACCAATGAGTTTTATTTTTTTTTTTTTAACACATCTTCAAATTACTTAACTTGCACAAATCACCCAGAAAAATGTCTTCCCTCACAAAATGTTTTTTAAAAATCTCAACAGGAGTCAAACAGTCTGGGGACTTACTGAAAAATATGGGATTTAATGGTGGTGCCATAGCAAATTTCTAATCTGAGCCACGTTATGTAGTTTAACAATTTTCTTTTTTTTTTTTTTTTTGAAATTTCAGAAACGTATTTAAGTACTGACTTTCAGCTCTGGTTATTTTTCAATTGCATCTATATAAACTAAAACAGTCTACCCTACACCAGACAGAAATTAACAGTGCTTTAGAAACAATGACTGTGTATTACAAAATCCAGGAGGAAAAAAAAGAAGCCTACAGAAGAAAACAAAACATTTATAGAGGAGAACAGCCAGGAAAGTGAATTTTTCAAGACACTTCATAGGTATAAAAGCAATTTTTACTATGCACGTTGAATTAGCAGCCCCATGAGATAAATTACTCTTTACAGAGTCTGTGTAATCTAGGTAATAAACAGGATCTACCATTTTATTACAGGAACAAAGCAATCCCTGGTTAGATGCACTGCGACAAATTAAGGGAAAAGAAAGTGAGATTATTCAAATTCAGGAAAGACTACTCGGCACTCACTAAGGTGAAAGGCAAACAAAAACATGGAGAAGAGCTCAAATATTGAAGGTTTCTAATTTTCCAGATGTCATTTCAGTTTTCTAATTACAAAATTATAGCTTTAAAATGTAAAACCACCAGGTTATTTACTTCTGATAGAGCTTTCTAATTTCCTTACAAGTTCTTTCGCTTTCAACTCTATACCATGCCCAAAAGAATACTGTTTTTTCCTCAACCCACCCAGATTCCAAAATCCTACTGCAGACCCTCTCAACCATGAAGCATGCAACGACCCTCAAGACCCTTTCAACATGCTGACAGGATCTGCCAATACACAGGGCAAGGACAGCGGGGTGAGGAAGTGTCATTCCCTGGGATTTAAATAGGCCTCCTTGGTCAAACGAGAACAGCTAAAGATGTTAAAGATCCCAAAAGCAGTGCTCCATCAGACTCCAACATTTTAAGCAATTGGGAAAGACAAAACAGGTATGAATGCTAGCATAAAAATCTTTCTTTAAATTCAGTGTTTATTTGTCAAATACCAACTTTTTCTTTTTATTCCTTTCTGTTTCTGATCTTTGGAAAAACCACATCAGTATCAAATGTCACTCAGTTCTTATTCAAACAGAGGAAAGCAGACACAGCGGCTGCACCCGTGACTTAGCTGACCTGGGCTCTCAGTAAAAACAAACCTCTATAAATCACCAGATGTAAGCAATTGGGTAGTGATCACTTTAATTAATTGAACAGCTTTCCTGAAATTTACTGTACAATTTCAACCCTCCCAACACCTTTCCCAGATGCAACTAACAACAGTGGTTTTCTCGCTTAAGTTGTTTAAAGGAGGAAAACATTTTTAACTTCAGTGGCTTAAATGTATTTTTAAATTAATCAAGATGGATGTGGTAAACTACTTCATTTTAGACATCAAACCATGCTCCTTCTAAATGACTGTAAAGGCTGAAAGTCAAAATTATTCTAAAACATCTCCAATGTGTAAATATAAACACACCATCTGACCTAATAATACAGAAAAATGTAACACAGTTTTAATCTTATTTGAAAACTCAGATATGCAAAAGGACAAGCAATGATATTTCTAACTTCAATCACCTACTGAATTTTAACTGTATGAAGCAGATAGTTTGATTTGATGGTTCTCAACTTGATCTCCACCGCAGACGCCACAATTAAAAGAGGATACCCCAATGCTTTCTTTTCAACTCCATTTCTCCTCCCCAAATAGCTTATTCTCCATGGAACTATATAATACTGAATCCACAGATCCCAGGCCAACCATTGAGTGATACCCGAATTTAAGTCCTAGTCTACCATAATCAAATACACATCTCTCATGTGAATTTGAATCTTGAAGGTCACAGCAGCAAAGGATGGCAATGTATAAAGCGTCTTTGCTACAATGATACTCAAAATTTAGGAGTGAGAGAAAAAGAGAGAGAGGCTAGGAAACAAGTTAACCAGTTTAAAGGAAGCATATTGTGCTTGTAAGATCTGTAGTCTAGCCCATATGAAACTGCTCTCATGGTCCATGCAAACATATATGTGAAATCCTTCTAACATCCACTTACAAGGAGAGAAGTGTAATATTTGCTGTAACTGGTCCTAAGTTTGGAATGGTCTCCAATTCATTGTTGTTCAGTTTCCTGTAAATGCCAAAAAGAGAGAGAGAAAGAGAAGCTGATTACACAATCTGTATTTCATAAAGGTGAAAACGTTATAAATTCATTTAAAGATCCCTCTCCCAAGTTAAAGGTTTTAAACACGGGGTTGGCCAAAAAGTTCACTCCAGTTTTTCCGTAAGATGGTATGGAAAAACCTGAATGAACTTTTTGGTCAACCCAATAATTACTGTAACCCAAATGCTCTTTACAATCAAATACTGTGATGGGTAATATATTTGATTCAAACCTCAAACAGGAAAGAGCTGAACTCACACTTCTCGAAGGCTGTGAAGGTGGCTCAAGGAACTTGCCTTGATGAAAGACAATCTGTTGTGACTTAAGTCCCTGTGGAAAAAAAACAAAAATAAAATTGTAAGTAGTTTCCAAAGATCACTAACAGTGCTTAATGATGTGCAAGACAGAGTGGATTTACGAACTCTCTCTCTCAACACCAGCTACAACATGAGAAATAATTGGTCTATCCTGTCCATAAACTAGAGGGCAAAATCCAAAATACAAACTCTGAGGACAAAATTAGTTTAGGAGGCTGGCAGATTCAAATGCCCCAACCCGCAAATGTTTTGGGAGATGGTTTTTGGCCCAGGGTGAACAGATCTTTGTGAAATGGTTGTTTTGCCTCACCCTCCCCACCCCCTGCCATCTCCTCACTTCCAACCTATGATGAAGTCATAGCTTATGAAAAGTGGCTAATTAGGCAGGTTGCTGAAGCTAAAACGTCTAAAGAAACCTTTTTATTATTGTAAAACTAAGTATCAAAGTCCTTATTACAGTCAAAGAAAGTAGAAATTGCTTTTCATACATATTTGTTTCCCTGGATTAAGGCACCAAATTATTTAAAGTACTGGGGCGTGTGTGTGTGTGTGTTGAGTGGGTAGGACACATCCCAACTTCTCTGTGTGTGTGTGCGTGCGTGCGTGTGCGTGTGTTGCAAGGGTAGGAAACAACCCAAAGTTTGCTTTCCTGCATTTCCCCGAATCTCAATATCTCAATATAATGTGCAACTTAAAGCACATCAATCACCTAACACAGTTAAGCAGACTCTTCAGAACCCGTGATCAGATTTCTTTTCAATCATTAAAATAAATCTGCTTCTAACTCAGAGATTCCTTATAATTTAGTAATGTTTCTACAGGACATCAGTATTCAAAAGAAAGCAAAACCAAATTCCTACATGTTCAGGGTTCTAGGTCAGGCCATCAGCTCGCATTCAAGAGTCAAAATGTGAAACAAAATCTGGCAAAATACTTGGTTATAATGACTATGTGCCTTCAAACTGGTCTAATGAAAATGACATTGCTGAACATCTACTGCAAACCAGCCTGACAAACAGGATGGGCGAGAGCTCTGCCCCTGAAAAGTGTGTACCCAATCCTACCAGGTTAATTTCTGCAGTGTTTAAAAGTGAGGACTTTTAAATAACCCAAGTGAGAGATAACCAAACTTGACTGGCGAAGGGCAGGAACCATGTGCTATCTACATAAGTGTGCCACTCCCGCTGCCTGCCCCCTGCCAAGAAAAACGCAGAGAAATCACATTCAGAGAAGCCCAGTGTACATCCATTAAGTAACAATCAGAAATCAGAGGTCATTTTTAAGTCTTTGCATTTTTTGTTTTGATAATAAACCTGGATCTATTTCACCTAAAAGGAAAAAAAAAGTAATTTTTTTTTTTTTTTGCAAAGGTTTTGTTTGAAACATGTTTGCCTAAAGACCTACCAGACAGTAACAGACACGAGTAGATTTGTTCTGGTAGAGTTATAACATGAAGGAAAAAGAAAAAAAAAAAACCTGGCACAGTCTTTAAACTATAAAAGTCCTGCAATTACAACCACTGCCGTGCATGCTCCCCACGCTGGAGCCAGACACTTTCCCTCACGGCCCAGCTCGAGTCCATCTGGAGTTCATCAAGGAAACCGTGAGTCCAACGACTCACGTTCGGACGCAGACAAAAACCTGTGTGCTTTTAGCACCACAGACAGTCACAGATTTCCCACGGGCTTTAAAAAAACAACCAAGGAAAAGAGGCCTTCACCTGGGAGGTAGCCTGAATCAACAGAAAGGCTTATTTGGACTCACTTAACTAAAGAACCTTGCACTCAGCCTGTGGGGCTGCATCCTTATTGTTCAGAGGAAAGGGGGCACCCATCTGGCATTTCCAGCTTACACAGGTGATTTCCTTTCTAATGAGAAAAAAACAAAACTTCCACTCTTTCATTGTTCTCAGGGCCATGCTGTGAGAAAAATAAAAGTTAAAAAAGATGGAGTGCTTCAACTTTTTCCTCCTCCCTACCAGTAGTGGGATGAAATCTCCAACAAAAGACCTTTAAAATGAGAAACTGCCTTCAGAGAACAGGGCACATGCTGGGGACCCCTCATTTCTGATCCATAAGCAGGAGCAGGTAACCTGAAATAGTTCAGTTACTGCAACACACTTCCATTCCTGAGTTTTGCGTACTATTAAAACCACAGCGTATGTGGGAGAGAAAAAGAAACACCCCTGAAGTGACTTTTATTGCTAAATACTTGAAGCCTTGAAACTTTTAATGCACTTAAATTTAGGTTTCATACAGTTTATGTTTCAGAAATGATCCAAGGATGTCACATTTTCATAAATCTTCCCTTGTATTGTTTTTTATGGCTAGATCACTAAAAATCACACTAAAAACAGATTCAACTTGTACAATGTCAATGTTTTCTGAAATCCCATTATAGTCAGTAAGGCAGGCAGATTCTTCGTGTTTGGAGTTCCAGTAATGAACATCCTCCCCAGGAAACCTTTTCTAAAAAAAACTTTTTGTAATGAGGTTAATAAATGGGAAAGGTGGTGAGGCAGAGAGGTGTTAACTATTTACGCAAAACTCAGCTGGCCAAACACTTGAAAACCAAACTCTACATAGGAGAGAGAAGTCTCTCTTCCTGCATATTAGCAAGCGGATAAATATATATGAAAATAATTCATTTACAACATTTGGTCCCAGCCCTCGTTTTCTTCCTTTTAGCATTTGGAAATCTGACTTCCAAGTCAAATTTTAAAATGCAAATCCGGCACAGCTTCTTAATCAATCCCACTGGGGCCTGCAGAGCTGCTAATTCAGCAGAAATCTGGAAAGCTGAAAAACAAAAAGCCAGGCTGTAGCTGTTTTAAGACACTGATCCAAAGTGACTCATAAATCAGCCTGCTATGTTCAAGTTTTCGTCTGGAAAATACAGAAAAACAGCTGTGAAAACCAGAAGGATTTTACCCCCCAGCCCCAGCCCCAGTTCTGGTACGGACCAGAGGATTGATCACAGCAGACACTAAAGAAGTCACACCAGCAAAAAGTACCTTCCAAACTTTTTTTTTCGGCCTGAGCTCAGCTAACCCAAACCTTTCTATTGTGATAAGACAAATAATTCTGAAATTCCAGTGAGGTTTTCAAACTACTTGAAGCTCTTATTAACAACTGGGCAACTTTTCCCTCCTTTGGCTAAGTAAACATATTCTAAATAGCCCTCCTCTTTGGGTTCAGAACTCCTTGCAAGCACACAGCCTAGATGTAAACTCAAGTCTGCCTTTAAAGACAGTTGTAAGGAACGCTCAAAATAGTGACTGTTTTAAGAGCCAGTTTCATTAAAGTATTCGAAGTTCCTTTAAAAAAAAAAGAACTGTGATATTATTATTTTACAGCTCAAACAATTCAACTTTTCACCCATGGGATTCTTATGGCCCTAAATCACAACTGAATAAAGTGGAAAAAAATACACACACACATGTGTCTTAAAGAGATTAAATTTTTAACTTGCCAATTCAACAAATGAAACAAAAGCTACACACCAAACTTTTTCTGAAGAATGCTCTCATGAAATATTCCTAAGGCAAACTTTTACTTTCTTAATTACCTGAGGAAAAGGAAGTTAAGATATGGGGAAGAACAACATGCATTTTGCTACGTATTTCTAAACTCGGGGCCAGTCTACCGAAAAGCTTTTCTAATTAAGTAAAATTTAGGCAGCAGCTATCTTATGCCTCCTGTTCCAAACACCAAATAACAGAGAAGTTAAAGCTCAATTCTATGCATTTTTCTGCTCATTTCAAAGGTGGAGAGAGGAGACCTCTAGAGCTTTAGGCACAAACAAAAGAAACATTGACAATAAAGAATCTAGACCACATGGTTTGGTGACAAAGTTGGTTACAAGTCACACATGTAGAAGAATGACAGAACTGTCCAGTGAGTGATCACGGTGGGGCTTCTGACAACAGACCTAGTGCTTATTTGCACAAGTGGAACTTATTTTCACACACATTTAAGGAATGTGGACTTGTACTGAGACAATTTACTGCTGGCGGAAATGTAATTAAAGATTGTGCTAACCAAATAAACTGTAATTTGCTTTTAGTATGCCACCAAATTATCTGGAAAACAAAATCCTAATTAGGTCAACTACTTTTAAGACAACGTTTAAATAGGTATCAAACCCCTTTTGGTTTAACTCAACTCCTAATCTAGAGCACTACAGTTTTGAGACGTCCAATTTTTGAAAAAGACATTCACACAAAAATATACTGCACACCGGCATGATCCGACAGGCCACTTCACTCAGAGAAACTACTGAAAGTTACAGCACGTGAATGATCTGAGCCATTCTCAACACACCCCAGGAAGCACCACGTCCATTCTTTCTCAGCCCTCTATTATTCATACGTGTTCACCTCCAGCCATTCAAATGTTCAGTTCCACATGTTGTCAATGGAGCCATTCACATCCCATGAATAAGGCAGCATGACCTCCGCAAGAGGCAATTGAACAGAATTAGCCACAACTAATTGAAAGTCTCCCTGTTTTAGGTTAAAGTCCTTATCTCCTTCTTCAACTGTAATAAAGACCACTAAACAAGACATCCCATGATAAGAGATTACATATCAGTCTAAAACTCTCTTCACTTCTTTACAAATTAAGGCACATCAACACAAAGCATATGCTTTTCCATAGTTGACAATTCTATATTTCACAAAAAGGCTCTGGTGAGCATAGAGATTTAAAAACGCAGTTTTTTAAACAACGTGTCCAAACTTTCTACCGCTACTATTTGGAATGTTAGGATAGTTGACTAGAAGTTTCAAGAGTTTCAAATCTCCACTACTACACTCTGTTAGGCCCAAATCTGAGTATTAACGATGCACTTTGCTTCTTTTCAACAGGATAGCTACTTGAAAAGAAAGAAAGAAAGACAGACATACAAGTTTTGACTGTTAACATTTTGCACCAGTCCTCCAATTTTAACAAAACGAGGGCCCGGAGAGGAGACATTTGGAAAAAATTAGCCTTTCCAACTAAACGGCATTTTCTTCCTTGTTCTTTCACGCAGTTGGCAGTGATTTCAGGTTTTTCAGACTTCATAGCTAGCATCCAAAAACTTGCATAATAGCACCCAGCGCTCTCTCCTAAACCGCCCGGTCGCGCTGAGAAGCCCCAGAAATCACGGTTTTGATTTTCGGTTCTGAAAAAAAAACTCTAGTTCCTTCTCTTCCATACTTACTGCTCAGTCTTGCCAACTTGTTACCGGAATGGGGATGTGCTGCAGTTTGGTCGAAGAGGGGAATTTATGGAATTTACTAACGCGAAATTAAGCGAGGGTAAAGAACAACAAAATGATGTCTACCATTGCTTGGATAGTGACCCAACCGTTGAAAGGGCTTCCCAAACGAAAGAGCGCGCTGGGCTCCTATAGCGCTGGGAACGCAAAAGGTGACTTGAACCTGTTAGAAACTATAGTTGAGCCGCGGGATCATACTCGTAAAGTGAGAACACAGAACTCAGGGCGGCCGAAGGGTGCCAGGTCTCCCGCCCCGGACGGGCAAGGGCGCGCTTCTGAGCCCCCCTAGGCGAGCTCCACGCAGGACGCGGATTCTGCGCCCCGGGAGTTGTCAGTAGCTCCAACTCTTCGCCCAAGTGCGGCCGGGTGGGGCAGGCCAGGGCCCACCTGCGCGGTCCCCCAAGCGCCGGGGGATGGAGAGGGGCTGAGGCCCGGTCAGCTCCTTTTCCATCCCCGCGGGGCGCCGCTCGAGGCCTGGACCAAGACGGGGTGCCCGGAAAAAGCTGCTGCGCGCCTAGCATCCTGGCCCCTAGCCTGCAGTCCCGAAACTCACGCGGTTCCCCCTCCGCCCCTTGGAAGAATACTTACAGCCGAGCGATCCAGGTCGGAAGCGGCTCGGGAACGTGCGCCAGCCGCTGGCGACTGCAGTCCAGGAGGTCCCCGAGACAGCGGCACGGAGCGGGACACTGGGGCTCAGCGCCGACCCCAGAAGGCGGCCCCCGCGCCTCGAGGCCGCCGCCCTCGGCCGGGCCCGCGTGCCCCAGCACCTCGCATAGCAGCAGCCCCAGCGCCGCCGCGAGCGCGCGGAGCCTTGGCGCGCCCATCGTGGTCCCGCAGCCCCTCGCTCGGCCCGGGTCTCCGCAGGCGGCGGGCACTCGGGGCCCGGCACCAACTTTCCAGCCGGGAGTGGACGCCCGCGCTCGGGGCCGCGTGCGCGCGCCCCCCTCGCGCGCTCGCAGGTAAGCCCCTTTTTTCTCAGTCCAGACAGCGGAGCTCTTTCGTGCCCCGGGGCAGCGACAGGGAAACCGAAAACCACGGCCAGCGGTGGCAGAGTTGCAGTGGGAGCAGCGTCCGCGCACCGAGGCCCTCCTTGCCCGCAAAAGAAACTTTTTCGCCTCCTCCTTGCCGCGGAGCGCCAAGTCCCGGTGCGCCGGGGCCGAGGGGCGGTGCTGCCCAGACCAGCGCGCGCCCATTGGCCAGCCCGGTCTGCAGCCTTCGCGGCCACGTGACAATAACAAGGTTCCCGCCCCCGGCCGGAGCGCGGGAGAAAGTGGAGCTGAGATTGTAGGAAATTCGGAGTTATATTTTCCAGCCTCTCGGGCCACAAGTCTCCACTACGTCCTGGGAAGCATATATCAAATGGAGTTGAAGAGAAAAAGGGAGTGAGCAAACAAGTGAGCACTTTTTAGGCCAGCTTTCGGAGTAGGAGGTGTTTCGGGGCACTTCAGGGGAGCAAAGTTAAGTTCTATTATTAGGAGACCTTGCATTCCAAATTTTAAAAAGAAGTATAAATTATCTTACCATCCACACAGGAAACAATGGTTTAAATAAAAATACAGGGTTTTTTTTTTTTTTTTTTAAATCTTAAACACTGGTTGGGTTTTTTCCCATATGTCAGCTCTAATAGTAAAACGAATTATAAAATGTAAAAGTCATGGTATTAGAAACGGTATACTGAGTTACAAATAGCCAGCCTTAGTGCATTGGATAGAGCTGGGAGGAAAGTGTGGGAAATGACCTTCTAGTATACTGCATTGGCAATCATAGATTGCATGCAATGAGTAAAAAACAAAACAAAACAAAATAAAGTAGTCACCATAATATTTTAAAGCCAAATGAAAACAAGGACCTTGGAGGAAAAATTGATATATGCACCATGGTTCACCTGTGCCTTGAGTGATGACAAATTGTGATTGAGAATGCTACCAGACTAGAAGTAATACTTACCTGTTCCCTCTGCTGGGGGATGATTCAGGCCTACAGGACTTACCAGTGAAGTCTGTACCCTGACTTACCCTTGCAGGTGACTGCGGCCACAGGAAATGATGGAGACCTCAGAGACCAAATGGGAATGCCCTCCTCCGCTGGGTGAAGAGATACACCCAGAGAAGGTAACTAACTTCTTTGTAGCAAAAACTGAAAACTTACTTTAAACTTTCAGGAATTCCCTGGCAGTCCAGTGGTTACAACACCGTGGGCTTCCATTGCAGGGGGCACAGGTTTGATCCCAAGTCGGGGAACTAAGATCCTGCAAGCTGTGTGGCCTTGGTCAAAAAGTAATAAAGTGCCACCAGATCAGCAGTGAGTTCACCGTGTGGACTGCCCTGGCAATGCAGTGGTTGACTCCAATTTTCAAAGCAGGGAGGCGGGCACCAGACTGATCCCTGGTCAGGGAAATAATATCCCACCTGCTGTTTGGTACAATCAAAAACTAAAGAGTGAAAAAAAAAACCCAAAAAACCATTCACCTCCACAACCTGTTTCTTGAGCATCTGTCATCTGCCAAAGCATCCCTCGGGGCTGCTCATTACTGAAGAGTGGAAGCCGCTCGGAGAAGTGAGTTTAATTGCAACTCACACTCACTGATTTCCACTGTAGCCAATTACCTGAATGAACAGTCAGATTCATGAGGGTGGAGAAAGATTCAACTCGGAAGTTTAGATGTGACATCCCATTCTCTTCTTTCCAGCGACCGTTGACATCCAGCCCACCACTTTTTTTTTTTTTTGATGAGTACAGTTAGAAAATATTTATAATGAAGGCACTTCAGTTTTGAGTGATCATTTTGCCTACTTGGGGGTGGTCAAGGCATACCCCAGTTACGGTATAGATTTTCCAGCTCAGTCGCTCTCTTCTATTTTAAATATGGAAAATCAGGCTTAGTGAATTGAACTGGAGTTTTTAAAAAGAAGAAAGATGCCAGTGTACACATGCCATTAGGTAATGGCGCGGTGCCACCAGTGTGGTGGCTTACTCATTGATGTGTCACGCCTGTGACAGATAGCTACCTCTTGGGGGTGGGTTGGCTCATTTTCCTTCTGCATTCTCTGCTCTCCTTATATTATTTCATCTTCTTTTGTGGAATTCCATTTACATCCACATGCTGATAGTTGCCACATCCATATTTCTAGCCCAGATCTTTCTCCTAAACTCTAGACCCATATATTCAACCACTCATAGGTGTCTCAAATTGGATATTCAAATATAACAACATTTCTAGAATTGAATTTCACCACCCTTGAAGCTTATTCCTTTTCCTCCTGAATTTACTATCTCAAGGAAGGAGACCTGCCTCCATTCAGATGACTGCTGCCCCTTAGATTTCCTCATTCTCACCACCACCGCTGCAATCCATCAATTAGCAAGTCCTAATGAAGCTAGCAGCTAAAGGCATCTCCTATCTCCATAGACATTATGCAAACTCAGCCCCTCATCAGCTCTTGCTTGGTTGACTGCCACAGACTCTTTCCCATCTGGCATTCCAGTCCTTTCTCCACAGTGCAGTCAAGTGATATCACAAAAGCCCAAATCTGCTCCTGTAATTCCACTGCCTAGTTCCTTTCTCGGGCTCCCATGGTCCTCAAAGGAGAGTTTAAATTCCCGAGAGTGACTTACGCGGTATCCGCGTGGGCCTGGCCTCTGCTTGCCTCTTTAACTCCTTTTAGTTGCGTGTCTCTCTTTTACTCGAGGACCTATTTGCGGTTCTCTTCCCGTGCTGTGCTCCTTGCCTTTGGCTTTCTTTCACACACTGGTGCCTCTGTCCAGATCACTCTCTGCCCCTGGTCTGTCTGATTGGTTGGCCCTTCAACTTAAGCATCTTCTTTTGGAGACGGTTTCCATGAGTCCTGTTTTGGCTATCCCTCTAATGCATTCCCAGAACATCCAGTGTTCACTGGAATGTCACTGGCCATTTCTACTCTAGTACTTCCTAACTAATGCTTAGAATTATTTCCACATAACCACGCTTCCTGTATATCCTTTAAGGGTTTACCAAGTATGTGCTGTTGATGAAGTTACTTAAATTTTCAGTACCTCAGTTTCTTCATCTGTAAGTTGGGAATACAATAAACACTCTCTTATTACCTGATTTCCATTCATCTGTTTACTGCATTAGCTGTCATTCTCTGCCCTCCTGTAAGATTTATGGACTAATGCCCAAGACAAGCGGAAATCCAGTGGCTACCAGCCCCTCCCCAGTCCTCTGTGTGCATGTCTGCTCCTGCTCATTGTAGTTCCAGACTTGTTCATATCTGTAATTACACAGTTAAATTAAATATTGCATCAACCACATACAAGTGAAACCAGAAAGTAACTTCATTTCTATCATAATGAATTTGAAGCTTGGGAAAGATTCTTTACAGATAATAACTAATACCCAGTGCTATCAGATTAGATTTGCATGAGACAGTTGTAAAAACTGGGGAGAAATTAGAAATCTAGATTTCTTTACATCGATTGCTTTGCAAGCATCTTTAAGTTCTTGTTCCACTTTAAATTTTAAACTGGGAATCAATTAGCGGGGGGTGTTTTATGGGTGTGATTTGTGCTTATTCAGAACTTCCCGTGGTTTTTGAGAAAGTGGACAATGATGATATGGGAAGGATGTGTTTCACATTAAATATGGCTATTCTCCATCTCAGTGGGCTTCCCAGGTGGCTGAGGGGTAAAGACTCTGCCTGCCATGTAGGAGACCTGGGCCTTGATCACGGGGTCAGGAAGGTTCCCTAGAGAAGGAAATGGCAACCCGCTCCAGTATCCTCGCCCGGGAAATCCCATGGAACAGAGTCCATGGGATCACAAAAGAGTCGGATCCAACTTAGCGACTGAGCAGGAACACCATCCCAGTGTATCCTGAGCCGTGCAGTCAGCAGAGAGAGGAACTAGCTCTATGTGGGAAATTTAAATCAATGTAATGTTTTCACCAACTTCCCAAACCCTTCGCAGAGTACAGGGCAGAACCTCCATGGCTTGTCTCCCTGAGCAGGTGAGAACAGATTGTTTCTGAGATCCCTCACAGCCCTGTGTAGCTAGCTTCCTTTAGTATTGATATCTGAACAATAGGGATGAAGGCACAGCGCCAGGAAAAATGGTCTGTATTGGAGGGAAAAAAGAAACATAACATTTTGTATAATTTCCCAAAATTTATCAGTGAATAACAATGATCCCCAAAACACCCTTTATGTGTCACTGAATTCTCTGACCCTCTCATGGTGGTGGTGTTCTGCACACACACACATGCACGCACACACACACACACACACGTGCATGCACACACACACACACACATGCATGCACACACACAGAGTATTGTTGTATCAAATGGCAATTCTCAGCTCCTGTGTCTAATCTTTCATAAATAAGGATTTAGTGTGAGGTGATCAGATTCATTTTGAATGTAGGTCTTTTAACATTTGGATTAAAACGCTCGAGTGTTGAATTTCTCTACTCCTTAGAGGTTTAACTGGTTAACTGGGCAGTTGAAAATTGACTCTCCATTGGAAATGACCTAAATCACACCAGACAGTTTCTCATTTATAACTTTGTCCTGGAGAATGGCAAGGCCCATCCATTTGCCAAACAGCCTCCTACCGTCCGTTCTGTGGTTGGTGCAGCCCAGCCCCAGTGCGCTTTTCAGTTTTCCTGTTTTTTTTCTTTTTTCTCCCCCTCTGGCAAGTGTGAGACTTTCTTATCTTGAGTGCTGGCAAGGGCAATGACTCAACCGATAAAAAGTAACAGAGGTGCTAAGCTGTCAGTTTTAACATCCAAGGACAGGAATGAGAGCTAAACGCTCAGTACTTGCTTTATCATTACAATGAAGGACACAGTTTGTGTGAGTGTGAACTGTGGAAAGGGAAAAGAGATAAGGCGGAGGAGGAAGAAAAGCGCAAAAATCCCCCGATAATGATGCCAAGAAGCGAATGTTGCTGTACTCTGTAACCTAAACCATATCTTTTCCCATTCATTAAGGCATTTTAGAAGAAATAGATAACCCCCTTTTCTCACAAAAAATGCCATGCTTCGCTTAAAGAGCAGGAGAATAAAATCTTACTTTGCAAAACCCCTCCAAGGAACATGTCTGAACTCTTTAGAAAATATTTAGAAAAATGAAGATAGCCACCCATCTGTTTCTCTCAGTTGGCCAACTGTATGACGTTGCTTGAATTGAAAACAAACAGTGTTATCTGCATGTTCACTCAGCTATAAATTAAACATATGCTAGCTTTTTACTTATTTCTCAAGTCACCCTCTAGGGACAATATGTGCTCTGAGGAAAACTCCTGTGGTGGATGAAGCTGGGGTTCCCTGGAAATCACCTCAGTGGATGCTAGATCTACTGGGAGCTGTGAGCCCTGGAATGGGGGTGGGGGACACTGTGACCCTCAGATTTTCTTCAATGGTGAGTGTCCTTCCCCAGTTCAGACCTTTCTGCTCTTTAAGTTTCTCCACTCATTTAAGGACTTCAGGATATTTTCTCTTCTTCTTCCAAACATGTTCCATGTTTTTCTCTAGCTGATAGCAATAAGACACCCCTGAGAATCTCAACACATAGGTAATAACCCACCCTGTCAGAAGTGCAGAAATCCAAATGCTTTGGGAATTTGTTACCCAGGACACAGGGTGGCCTGCAGTCTGACACAGAGGTCAGAAACCCTGTGATCTTGGGTGTCTGAACAACTCTATACTTCATTTTCTTTACCTGTAAAACAGGGTGAAGAATGATATGTGCTACACTATAAAGTCCCTGATAGATTCTAGTTCCTATTACTTAACTCTCAAATTGCTGTTTTCTTTTCATTATTCAGGGAGATAAAGTGAGTTAACCACAGAAACATTCTCCTGCTGGGATTATTGACTGATGGAATGTTGGAATTAAGTAAACCCTCAAGTATTTGTCCTAAAGTAACAGGAGGAAAAAAATGAATGCTAAAATGGGAAAAAAAAAGCATTTTATAACTTTTATATCAGACCTTTAATCTGTGTGTTAAAACAGCATACTATACAGATCCTGAGATTTCTTAACAGGAATTTTAATGCCATCTCAAAGTTACTAACCCAGTTTGTTATGATTTATGCCATGAGGTCAAAAAGAATGATTAGGCACATTTACTAAAAATATTCCCATCTCCCAGGAACTTTTCTGCAGAATATTTTTTTCCCACTTCTTAGATGAACAGTTGGCTTACATACTCTTCTAAGAATTAATTTGCATTTCCCAACCAGGAGAGGGCTCATAAATGAGGTTCTTATTGCTTTTATTTATGGTTTCATTTTCTTATATGTTGGATATTTATGCAGACGTGATTATCAAATGATTAAGGTCACTTTGTCATGAATAATCTCACAATCAGGTCCCTTGCATTGAAAATTTTGCTTCTGTTCCTAAATCTCAGGATCACTATCAAGTGACAGAATTCACAATATCATTCTGCTTAAGTATTTTCAGATAGAGAATGAGAAGGATTTGGGGCTATATGGGGTTTGTTTCAACGTGACATATACTCCTGTCACACTGAAGGCAGGACAAATACTTTCCTGCTAAAATCTCAAGTTTTTAGCCCAAAGCTTTACACGTTTCTATTATGTTTAAACACACATAGAAAAAGATTTCCAGGGAAATACTGACATAGAGCATGAAGAAGGTTTCAAGGGCACCTTGCTTATCTGCTTGCCTCGGGCACGACTGTGTCTGCAGCAGGCAGCCTTCTTCACTCCCACAGCGGTGATTTCAGACTTGAACAACATTTTCAGTGTGAGCATTCCTCTTTAGAGCCCAGTTAAATGAATTCCTCCTGCTCTTTTGCTGCCATTTGAGCTTTTCTGCTGCTTCTGGGAAAAACAGAAATTATTGCCAGAAATATTCCTTAGCTTTTTTCCTCTGCAGATTAAATAATTGCTGTTTTTTTTTAATTTAATTTTTATACAATTTTATATTGGAATGTGGTTGATTGACAATGTTATATTAGTTTCAGGTGTACACCAAAGTGATTCAATTATATGTATACTTGAATCTATTATTTTTCAAATTATTTTCCCTTTTGGGTTATTATAGAATATTGGGCAGAGTTCCCTGTGTTATATAGTAGGTCCTTGTTATCTATTTAAAATATAGCAGTGTGTATACGTCAATCTCAAACACCCAATCTTTCCTTGCCCCCTGCTTCTCCTCTGTTAACCATAAAGTCATTCTCTAAGTCTGAGGCTGTTTCTGTTCTGTAAATAAGTTCATTTGTATAACTTTTGGTAGATTCTGCATGTAAGTGATATCATATGATATTTGTTTGAATGTCCAGGTCCATCCGTGTTATGCAAATGGCATTATTTCATTCTTTTTAATGGCCAAGTAATGTTCCATTATATGTACGTACCACATCTTCTTTATCCATTCATCTGTTGATGGACGTTTAGGTTGCTTCCATGTCTTGGATATTATAATGAGCATTGCCATTTTCTCTGGGTATACGCTTAGAGGTAGGATTGCTGGATCATGTGGTAGCTCTATTTTCTTTTAAAGGACCCTCCATACTCTTCTCCATGGTGGCAGTACCAATTTACATTCCCACCAACAGTGCAGGAGGGTTCACTTTTCTCCGTATGTTCTCTGGGGTTTCTGATGATAGTCATTCTGATCAGTGTGAGGTGATACGTCATTGTAGTTTTGACTTGCATTTCTCTAATAATTAGTGATGTTGAGCATCTTTTCATGTATATGTCTTGGCCATCTATTTATCTTTTTTGGAGAAATGTCTAGTTAGGTCTTCTAATTGCAGTTCTTCTTAATTCTTTCTCCCAAGTACTACTCACCCTCTAGTACCCTCATGAGGATCAGAAATGTCCTCCTTCTGTTTATTTACCTTGTATGGTGGAGTGAAGAGGCGCTTGCAGTTCCAACAGATGAGGATGTTCAGTATTTGCCAAGCTCTCACCATTCTTACTATTGTCTAAATATTTAATATGTATTAGCTCCGTTATTTCCTATAACTATCATGTAAGGCATCATCCCTATGTTAGCAGATAAGGAAATTGAGGTATGGAGATGGAATTTGCCTGTGACAGAGGGGGATTTGAACCCAGTCAGTCCGACTTCACAGTGCACTCTCTTAACCACCGTGCACGCTGCTTTTCAGGGCTTCCCAGGTGGCTCAGTGGTAGAGAATCCGCCTGCCAGTGTGGGAGATGCAGGTTCAGTCCCTGGGTTGGGAAGATCCCCGGAGAAGGAAATGACAACCCACTCCAAGATTCTCGCCTGGAGAATTCCACGGACAGAGGAGCCTGGCGGGCTACAATCCACGGGGTTGCAAAGAGTCAGACATGACTGAGCATGCACACACACTGTTTTTCATTGGCATCAGAAGAAGCAAGGGTCTTCCTTAGTGCTCAAGACAAGCAGGGAAACCTGCCTGGTAATTCTTGAAGTCGATCAGTTGCAGTCACTCCCTCTCGTTTCCTTCATTCCTTCTTCCTTCCTTTCTTCATTGATCCAAGTTTGGGATGTGTAAATCAGTCTTCATGCAGATGTGTGAATTAGTCGCTTAAGGTTCGGATTTGTAAAGATTGATATCCCTGCCTGGTTGTCAGTGTGATGCTTGAGATCCCACTGTTAGAGATTAACTGTGTGTACGCAGGCGTGACTGTCTCCCTGAAGCTCTCCTCTGTGATGTCGGTACACCCCTGCTTCCGGGTATATTGCATAAAGTGGCATTGGCATTTAGGGCCAGTCTTGTCTAAAACTATATATGGCTTGTGGGAGACCCTGTGTGGTTAATAGTCAGAAGAGGAGAAAGGATGTATAAAGGGAAACAGGCTCTCTTTACAATTTTGTCTAGTGCTGTGCAAGTTAGGGGCACCATGAATGGAATACATGTGATCCAAGAAAGCCAGAGAAGTGAATGTTAATACTAGAGATTATGGTTTAACTGTTGTGGTACAGTTGTTCTGCGACACGTGGAAGCAGAATTCTCTTTAGTTTTTGGTTTATTAGCTAATGCTAATTATTATGCTTTTCAAACAACTCTCGTACAGGATAAGGAGAAACATTTTTTAAGTGTCTCAAATTGGCTAGTTTTGAATTCTAGTTTTCCAGACAGCCTTTTGAAAAAAGGCTGCCCTTTAAAATCCATTGCTCCAGGATAACTAAGTCTTCCTTTCTTCAGGGGACTCTGCCCAAGCCATCTCACTGCTGACTGAATTAGCGAGTTTCTCACATTCAAAGACCCAATTCATGTTATAAGGTAGTAACTTTTACTATCTTAATTTATACTTATTAAGCCATCTATCACCATGACAAATGGTTTTATTATAAATAATATAGTAGCGTGAAAATGAACTTACTGAAGTTCTGATAAAAATCTACATTTTCTAATATTGTAAAGGAAAATGCTAGAGATACAAGATATCCAGTGTTAAAAGTTGTGAATTAATTTTTTTAATGATTTAACGGGTCCCATGCATGATTTTATGAGACTGTACACAAAAATAATTTATTTAGAAGTATGTTGATCTTTTCAGATATTAAATATGTTATTAAAACTAACGTTTATCTGAGTAGTTTGTCCTAGAACATTAAATTATTTAGTGTAGTGGTAAAATTTTTAAAAGCCAAAATATATCTTACCAAGAGAATTTTGGACAAAACTTTTATTTCACCTAATAAAAGTACACATAGGAAGTTAATGGAAACATAATAAATGAGATTAAGTACTAATGGGTCTGTTTCAAAAGGATTCTATAGCGTTAGAAGTTGGTGACCATTTTCATTGAAGTTTGTGATTATTCATTGAAAGTCCTATGCATGTGAAGGGAACAATAAAATGTAGTGTATCTTTTTCCTTGTTACTTTGGATCTTTTCCTATAGTGTTAGTGAGAGTCCCTGCTAAATGTCTCAAGGTGAAGGTAGAATTCTCCATCTTGTTAGTTATACTTGACTTATTGTGATCCAAAATGAAAATGTTAGAAACACAATTATGCATAATATGAACATACTGATTGCAGTCACAAAAGCTCCTCCTAAAATTTTTCCCCTAGGCAAAAAAAAAATTTTAAAAAATCAGTTTTTATAAAATCAATCAAATGTGATTTTTAGCATGCTTGACTCCCATTAAAAATAAGTGAAATATCCTAATATAATCTATGTTTGGGAACTCAGATGTGTTTTATATACGTAGGTCTGAAATTAGGGGCATTCAGCTTCTTGAAATTCTGGTATTTAAATGAATAAAAGGAGATTTGGGTCATAGATTCTTTAAAATATTATCTTTTATTTTCATTAGCTCTTAAACTTTATATTAAATGTGATTCATCTGTCTACCATATAGAAGGCATAGGATTCAACGAAACAATTAATAGATGATAGTGTTTTTTTCCCAGGGTGATCAGTGTAACTCTAGCATCAGATACAGGGGAGGCTTATGAACTTAAGGACTGTTTGGACCTTTCCCAACTTATTGGGCTTCCCTGGTGTCTCAGATGGTAAAGAATCCGCCTGCAGTGCGGGAAACCTGGGTTCGATCCCTGGGTTGGGAAGATCCCCTGGAGAAGGGAACAGCTACCCACTCTAGTATTCTTGCCTGGAGAACTCCATGGACAGAGTAGCCTGGCAGGCTACATCTAGTCCATGGGGTCACAGAGAGTCAGACACGACTGAGCGACTTTCACTTTCACTTTCAGCTTATCTAATCAGAAGTTCTGCAGATGGGTTCTGTTCTCTCTTCCTACCCTCCTCTGCCAGCTGTAGATGAATCTTTGTTTTTTTTTTTTTTAAATCGGAGGATAATTTCTTTACAATATTGCGTTGGTTTCTGCCATACATCAATATGAATCAGCCATAAACATGCATATGTACCCTCGCTCTTGAATCTCCCTCCCACCATATCCCAGGTGGTCATGGAGCACCAGGTTTGAGCTCTCTGCATCGCACAGCAAATTCCCACCAAGTGTCTTAAGGAGTACGGACAACATGATTCTATTCTGAGTGACCAGGTTTGCCTGGGACCAGTGTGAAAATTTGGGAAAAAGAAGTATACTTTCCCATTTGTTACATGGATAAGGAGAATGCATTCTGTAGTGCCAAGCAATAGATACTTAGATGAGAGCAAATAATGAAGAATACAAATTTGTATGATTAGCCAGGACTGGAACACCAGATATCCCAGCAGGCTACTCTATTCAGTTGTCCATGCTAATGACAAAACAAGACGTGCTTGAATGATCTCTGGAAAATCCAGAGATCAGGAAATTTCTGAGTGTATTTCTCTCGCAAAACTTGTCAGGCGGTGTGTGGCTCTGTGTGTTTGGGTGTGTTGGCTTCTTCCCCATGACGGGAGCTCCTTGAGTCTTTGAGGCCCTAGACAGGGTGACGGTGATCCCGGAACACCCATCTTAGCTGGTAGCACAGCCTGCCGCCCAGCCGCTGACTCCTGCTAGGCTCTCTGACAGCTTGCAGCCTGCCTCCCCCGTCAGGACATCCATCAGCTGTGCTTTCAGGACGTCTGTGCTTCTCGGCAGTCTCAGTGGCCCCGCTCCCTCTCGCCTATTCCAGCCATCATCCGCTCAGCTAGACTCGCGGGAGAGCTTCCTGCTCATCTCTGATGCTGCTCTTGCATTCCCATAACGAGTTTTTCACAAAGCAGCTCAAATCTTCATCTTAAACATAGACAACATTCCTCTCCTCTCTTGCTCAAAATCCTCTCATGGTTTTTCTCACACTTGGAATGAAATCCAGAGTTTTCACTGTGGTCCGTGAGGCGCCACAGAATCTGCTTTCTTCTCCAGCCTCCTCTCCCACCACGCTGCTGACCTTGTACCCCTCTTCCTCTGGCAACACCATTCTGGCATCCTTCCCTTCCTTTCATGTCTGGAACACACCAGGGTTGTTCTCACCCGAGGCTGGCTTCTGCTGCTATTCACTGGACCTGGAACATGCTATCCTGCTTACCCACTGGCTCGGTCTCCCCTCATTGAGGTCTCCACTCCAATTTCCCCTCCCAGAGAAACTTGTCTTACCACAGCGTCAAAATAGCTTCCCTCCCCTTTCCACCCTCAGGTGGACTCTAGTCCTTACCGGACCTATTTTTCTTCTTTGAAATTACATTGTGTGTGTGTGTGTGTGTGTGTGTGTGTGTGTGTGTAATTTTTCCTGCTTACATTCTCCATCAGAAAGTAAGTACTCTGGCTAAGTGGCAGCTTGGTTCTGTTGACCGCTGAAACTCCATGCTAGAACAAGGTCTGTCATGGCTTACCAATCAGTCAGACTTCATTGAAGGTTTCTGCATCCCCAAAGCTATCACATCATCTGAGGTGTGTATACCTGGCTGAATGGCTCAGTGAATGACTATTAGAAACTTTGTGTTTCTGGTTGCAGATATTTCCCTTGAGCGGAATGTGTTCCCTGCAGTTGAGTGCTCTTCCCCTCTGTCTCCTTGATCTTATTCTCCCATCGGAGCACATTTCTTTTCTCCTGTTTAGATGAAAGAAATCAAGGAGGAGGGTACTTCCTATTAACTAAAAAGCAATTTGGGACTTATTTTATCCTGTAAAATAATCTGAAAATTAATGTTGCCCAATGGAAGGATCAGTTCAGTTCAGTCGCTCAGTCGTGTCCGACTCTTTGCGACCCCATAAACTGTAGCACGCCAGGCCTCCCTGTCCATCACCAACTCCCAGAGTTTACTCAAACTCATGTCCATCGAGTCGGTGATGCCATCCAACCATCTCATCCTCTGACGTCCCCTTCTCCTCCTGCCCCCAATCCCTCCCAGCATCAGGGTCTTTTATAATTAGTCAACTCTTTGTATCAGGTGGCCAAAGTATTGGTGTTTCAGCTTCAGCATCAGTCCTTCCGGTGAACACCCAGGACTGATCTCCTTCAGGATGGACTGGGTGGATCTCCTTGCAGTCCAAGGGACTCTCAAGAATCTTCTCCAACACCACAGTTCAAAAGCATCAATTTTTCGGTGCTCAACTTTCTTCACAGTCTAACTCTCACATCCATACATGACCGCTGGAAGGATATAGGGTGACATTTAGTTTATCATGAAACAAGTCAATATCAGAGATAAGAAAACAGAGACTTAATAATGGGCATTTTTCATTTATTTCTCTCCTTCTTATTCTATGTCATTGAGAACCCAAATTCCCTATAAAAATCCACTTGTTATTGGCATTCTACCTGGCACAATTTCAGATTTCTCATCAAGATTTTCAGAGGATACTGGTTTAGGTTTTAGAAACTAACAGCCTCACTGTCACATTTCTAAACAGAAAGTCTTTATGGGACAAAAAAATCTTTAGAACAAGGGTTAATTGAAAAGCAGAGGAATCTTGGGTGGTACAGTGGTCTTATGAAAGGTGTCTTTCTGTTAATACTCTAAGAATTATCTTGAAGTTATCATCTGCCATCACAGAGAGAGGAGTATGGCCTCTGTGAATCATATCCAAAATATTTGGAAAGTGACATTAATGGTGAATGCAAATTAAATTTTAGAATGATGTTACAGTTCTCCCGTGTCCTTGGAATCAGTTTGAGGTTAAGTTCACACTGGTAGACAACTGCTTCCCACATGTGAAGTGTGGTTAAGTTATACCCGTGATGTCACTGATGTGGAAAAAAAGTGCTGTGAATTTTAGTGATGGATATTTCACTGCAGCTGTGAGCAATGTGTTCCATAAAGACTGGTATAATTCTCCCAGGAGCCATGTTAAAACCTTACTCTTGCAACTCTTTGGCAACATAATAATGGTTAAAAATGAACGCGAAAGTCATTTACCCACAAGGTCAGTATTTTATGTATTTCCTAGTTAATAAGTAAGAAAAAAGGTTCCGATACTATTATACACATGATATATTAGGCTAAAGTCCAGCATATGCTTTATTATTACTCAAGTGTGCAAATTAAAATAAGAAGGTGATCAAATGCAGTAAGAGTGACTTTCTGGTTTGAAGCAAAAATTTAAGCACATGGTGCCTTTGAACTTTAAATATTTGAAGAAAAATAGCCTGGGTCAAAGGTAGACCTAGATTTTTTATTTTTTATTTTTTTTTCTTTAAAAGCTTTAAGACTGCCTGCTCTTATTTTGGTTGGATTAAAGCAGATCTTTAGCATTACTGTAACCTGGGTCAGAGCCGGCCTGGGGGGGATGGCTGTGTGCCCAGCAGACCCACTCTGTGGGAACTGCCCTGGTGGTCCTCTTCACAGGTGTCCTCCACAGAGCACAGTTCTCTCCTTGTGGGGTCTCAGTGATTCACCATTGAATTTTCACTGAAGAAAGAGAGTTTCTCAAAATGGGAAAAGGAAGGCATCAGCCAGCAACTAAAAATGAGAAGCTGTATTTAGCACAGAGAAAGTGAAGTCATTCTTTATATCTGTTGCCCTTCACCTATATGCCCACGTCAGACGTGATGTGACTTTGAACAGAAGCAAGCCTTTGCCCAAGACAGCTCTCTGTCTGGGTCCTACTTGGCCACATTTTCAGAAAGTGGAAGTGAAGTCGCTCAGTCGTGTCCGACTCTTCGCGACCCCATGGACTGCAGCCCACCAGGCTCCTCCATCCATGGGATTTTCCAGGCAAGAGCACTGAAGTGGGGTGCCATTGCCTTCTCTGAAGTTGTGTCTGACTCTGTTGCAATCCCATGGACTGTAGCCGGCCAAGCTCCTCTGTCCATAGAACTTCCCAGGCAAGACTACTGGAGTGAGTAGTCACTTCCTACTCTAGCAGTGAAAATACATACTTAATGACAAGTAGATAAACCACTGATCAGAAAAACTGAGGAGGGCCACTCCTGTTACCATTCAATATTGAAATGCTGCCCAAAGATATTTTATAAAGTAAAAAGTGTTTGAAATTTAATTTTACAAAAATTGACACCATTAAAACCAACATGATTATTTGCTACTCATCCAATCACTGAGGTAACAATATTATAAAAATATGTGAAAAAATTCTAGTTTCATAATTACCAGATAGGCTAATTCCCATATAGCTAGTATAAATTTGATTATTAAAAAGATAGTTTTGTTTCCTTAAAAGCACTTGGTTCATTTATCATTTAATATCAGATAGGCATTTGCTATCTTGAAGTACCAAAAAAGTTACAAATAAAAATGGCAATGTCTATACTTTGGCTTTCTTGTTGGGCATATCCTGAAGACTAAACTTTGGAATTTGACCAGAAGGAGCATATGGAATTCTCTTTGAAGACACCTTCTTGCCAGTTGTTTCAATCTGGAAGCCAGTGGTTTGTAGCTCATTGTGAAACGCATTCAGGACAGGTCGTCCATCAAAGATAAAGGCTGGTTTCAGGACTATTTATTTGAGTCATTGTAGAAATAAAGACTCCTGGGTTGGCGTTGTCTGGAGAGCGATGGTTATCCAGGATGTTAAAGGCTCAAGAGTCAGTGTGGATAATGGTTTTGCCACCTGTGTTCTGAGTGCATGTATTCTTGAGTTTGGAGAGTGCACAGATCATTTCTGAATGATTTAGCACACTGAATCTAGCAGGTGACTAGCACCTAGAACATGTTATGTTCTCAAAACGAATGTGTGTGTGTGTATAGACATGAATACAAGTTTCATCCATCTCATCATCCATGGCTGATTCATGTCAGTGTATGACAAAAACCACTACAATATTGTAAAGTAATTAGCCTCCAACTAATAAAAATAAATTAAAAAAAAAAAGAAATGAATACAAGGACAATGAAGAAACTCACTAGAGTAGGAAAGTGAAAATGATGCTGGGTATCAGGTCTGAAAAGGAGTATGTGGCTATTCTCAGAGAACTACACAGAACCCTGACCTGGAAGAACGAGGCTGTAGAGCCCAGGAGAGACCAGTGTGGGTGACCAGGACTCAGATGTGAAGTTTACAAAGTAAGTACATTGGGTGCTTTCTAGGAGGTCCTCATCGTGTGGAAGCAAGGGTGGCCTGCCAGTTTGTAGAAACCATGCATGACAGCACGGGTTCCCCAGGGGATGCGTTTCTCCTGCGGTAAGTCCCACCCGGGAGCCCCTACCTCCCTGCACAGGGCAGTCTTGCCTTGTGACACCCCCGCCTTCCGTTTTCCCCACCAGAGAGTACATAAATCTTCAGAGCACCGCAGATTGGCCTCCAGGCCTGGAAGATGTAAAATGGTTTCCAAAGACACTTAATTTGCAATCAGTTAAGCAGCTCAGACATCCAGCTATTTTGGCTTAATTAAGAAAAAAAGATCTTCGACAGCTGCAAGTGGAAAGTTCTTGGGATGGGACAGTCTTTAATAGCCCCAGACTTGGCAACCTTCAAAAAAAATTACTGCCAGTTCTTAACTTTAAAACTAAGGATATATTTATGTAACATTTAAACAACTGGTTGATTCAGTGAAACTATCTCTCCAGTTTATTTGGATGAAATGTAGATGAATAGACCTTTGATTAATTCATCTTCCAATCACTTGCTGCAAAAGATGCTGCAAAAGTGGGCTGATTTCTGTTTCACACAGCTGAGATTTATGTTATCATTAAAGAACTAAGGTTCAGTGACTTTAAACTATGCTTGAATTATGACTTAAAATAATGTCTAATATTAATAATGGTAGGATATGAAGATATGCTTTCAAACTTAGTGTGACTTTTTTGGCTTTTGTTTTAGTGACATGTTTATCAAGGATAAGTAGGTGCTGAGTGCTCAAATATACTTTAACCATCCTTTTATCTTATGCTTAGAAAACTACAACGGCCTCTTTGTTTTGCATTTTATGATGCTAATCTTTTTCTTCCAATCTATCCTATACTGTTAAGGAAATCTCGTTAAATATTATTTAATAGTATAATTTTCCTCCTCAAAAAACTTCAACACTGTGTGTGTACAAATCTCATTGTAGCCAATCTAAGTGAACATATGAAAAATAATAAAAGTATGAACAGATATACTTGAAAGTAATGAATATGGAACGTTTGGTTGCATTTTAAAATTCTTGTTCCTTATCTGTGTTTTCTTTATTTCTGCAGTGAGTATATTGTACCTATGCAAATTGTTAAAAATTTCCTTTCATATTTTTAAAGTTTTAATAATTCCCATTTCCTTGATTAAAAAGAGAAATAGGAAAAGTAGAAAAAGTGGAAAGTGTATAAGAAAAATGAAGAAAAATCCAAATATATTAGTAATCATGATCAATATAAGTAAATTAAGCTCCCCCAAAACAAATGTCAGTTTGAATTTTACAACAGAAAAAAAAATTAGCTATTTTCTACTCACAGGATATAAAATGTTTGTATAAAGACAGTCAGAGAACATAAAGTATTTATCATTCAGTGGTAAACAAAGTTGATATTGTTATTTTATTATTATAAAAAGTAAACTGGAAGTCAGGAGGCATTGCTAGGGTTGAAGACTTTAAGTCATCCTTAAGATGTAATAGTTTTGTTTTAAATGTACCTAATAATGTAGTCTGAAATTGTATTAATGTTAGGAGATCGTATAATAGATTTCTCAGTGCTCAGGGCTCAGTGCTCAGTTGTGTCCCACTCTTCGTGACCTGCCAGTCTCCTCCGTCCTTGGAATTTTCCAGAACAGATTACTGGGGTGGGTTGCCATTTCCTCCTCTTGGGGATCTTTCTGACCCAGGGATCGCACCTGTGTTTCCTGAGTCTCCTGCATTGGCAGGCAGATTCTTTACTACTGCAGCACCTGGGAAGCCCTTATATGTTTCTCAGTAATTGATAGATCAAGCAAAATATAGAAGATCTGAACCAATTAATAACTTTTATACTATTTAACAGTATCAGAGAACATTTTACTCTATAACTGAACTTTTTTTAAGCACACAAGAGCATTATGAAAACTGACTACATTCTAAAGCATAAAGATACTCTCAACAAATGTCAAAAGATTATTATCATATAGCTTATATTTCTTAAACACAATCCAGTGACATTAGAAATCAATAACAAGTTTGAATCTAAGTTTCAAGCTCTTAAAACATGTAAGACACTTGAAAACACATTTTCCAAGAACAAATAGATTTAAAAATCATAATTAAAATTATAAGTATTTAGAAATAAGTGATAACAAAAATATTTCTAACAAAACTTTTGTTAGAAACTAAAGTAAATTTTGGAATGAGTTTTATCTCCTTAAATACTTTCATCAGAAGTAGGCTCAAAATTAGTGAGCTAGGTTGTCTATCCAATAATACAAAGTTGGTTTAATAGTAGAAATTAATTAATATTATTCACTATATTAACCAATTAAAGGAGAAAAAGTTTTTAATTACATTACTAAAAACAGTTAAAAGCAAGTTTGACAGAATTTAGCATTCATTCATGATAAACAGTCTTCACAAGCTTGGAATAAAATTGAACTTTCTTAACCTGAAAAAGGTCATACATAGAAATGTACAGTAAATGTCATATTCAATGTGCAATGTAAGAAGCGTTTTTTTTTTTAATAACCCAGAACAAGCCCAAGATGCCCAATATCATTGCCTATAACCAGTATTAAATCAGTGAATTTTGCAAGTTTGTTTGATATCAAAATAAAAACACAATTCTGTATCCATGTACCTGTAACAATCATGAAATGTAATTAAAATAAAACAGAAAAATACATTTTTCTAGTATCTCCCAAATCAACAATAATAACTAATCACTACCATCAAAAAGCCTGTCAAAATATGCATACCTTTTATGAAGACAATTATAAGATTTTGTTGTAAGATATTAAATAAGACCTAAAGAGAAGGAAATGGCAACCCACTCCAGTTTTCTTGCCTGGAGAATCCTATGGACAGAGGAGCCTGGCAGGCTACAGTTCGTGGGTTGCAGAGTCAGACACGAAGAAAGCAACTTATCAAAGGCTTCCTAGGTGGTACTGGTGGTAAAGAGCCACCTGCCAGTGCAGGAGACGTAAAAAGACAAAAGTTAGATCCCTGAGTCGGGAAGATCCCCTGGAGGAGGGCATGGAAACCCACTCCAGTATTCTTGCCTAGAGAATCCCTTAGACAGGAGTCTGGAGAGCTACGGTCCATAGGGTAGCAGAGAGTTGGACGTGACTGAAGCAACTCAGCATGTATACAAGCAGAAACATACGTACTATGTTCTCAGGTCCTATATTGGGCTTCCCGGGTGGTTCAGTGGTAAAGAATCCACCTGCTGATGCAGAAGACACAGAGGATGTCGGTCAGGAATATCCCCTGGTGCAGGGAATGGCAACCACTCCAGTATTCTTGCCTGGAGAATTCCATGGACAGAGTAGCCTGGCAAGTTGCAAAGAGTCGGTCGTGACTGAGTAACTAAGTGCCTAGCATCAGGTCCCATATTGTAAAAAAGTGAATTTTCTCAGATTTTATCTAAAAATTCAAGGTAATTCTAACTTCCTTTTCTATGGACTTGAATAAACTAATTCTGAAATATATATGGAAGATCTGAGATGATCAGTGTGGTGTTACCTGTTCAAACAGATGTTGACACAATGTGTATTTTCATAGAAAAAGATGATCAGACCAATTGGAACAAGGAAAGAAACTGGACAAATCCTTGTCTATTTGAAATGCAAGTTTTAGAAGAACAGGCGTTGTAAATTAATGGGAAAAGAAAGGACAATGTAATAAATGATGCTGGGAACAGTGATAATCTCTGTGGAAAAAATAAAATTGGAGCCCTATCTCATACATAAAAATTAATTCCAGGTGGATTAAATGAAATGCAGTATTTAAACAACTACTTTGACAAGACAGAGTACTTCTGTCTAGCAAAAGATAATCTTAAATAAAAAGGGCAAAAGATAAGTTGAAGGCTGGGACAAAATGTTTCCAACATTATGTCACTAAATATTATTACTAACTAGTATGTATAAGGACTTTGCTGGTGACTCAGTGGTAAAGAATCCACCTGCTAATGCATAAGACTCAGGTTCGATCCCTGGGTTGGGACCATCCCCTGGAGAAGGAAATGGCAACCTGCTCCACTGTTTTTGCCTGGGCAGTCCCATGGACAGAGGAGCCTAAAGAGCTACAGTCCATGGGGTTGCAAAAGAGTCAACAGGACTTAGCAACTAAACAGCAACGGCAAGTATGTATAAAGAACTCTTAGGGCTCAAAAAAGGGAGAGGGAAAACTCAACAAAAGTTGTTAGAAAGTTGGCAAAAGGCATGAGTAACATTTCACAGAAGAGGAAACAAGAAAAGCTCATAAGCATATGAAAAGATGATAAACATCATTAGTAATTACGTTCACTTTGATATATGTACATGTTAAACTACAACGAGATATTTCATATGCATCAAATTGGCAAAGATTTTAAAAGTCAGAAAATACCATCTATTTACAGGGATATACAATAGTGGTTGGCAAACTTTTTCTGTAAAGGGTGTATAGTAAATATATCAGACTGCGCAGGCCAGGAGGTCTCTTGTGAGGACTCAGCTCTGCCATTGTTTCACAAAAGCAGTTGCAGACAGTTTGTAACCAGTTGGTGGCTGTGTTCCAGTCAAGCTTTATTTGCCAAAACAAAGAAAGAGAAAGTAGCAGACTTGATTTGCCCCGTGAGCCATAGATTTCACATCCTTGATGCAGAGGAAAGATAAGACACATGGGAGTGTACATTTTTGTAAACCTTTTGGAATGATCTACCAGAGAAATCCTCGCCCAGTCCACTCCCCCATATGTTACTGTGGAGGCACTCCAGCCTGCGTACACCAGAGGCCTCTGCAAAAATGTTCATAACAGGGTGTTCATGATAGGAAAATATTAGAGTCCTCTCAGATGTGTATCACCAATAACATGGAGACACATTTTTAAATTGATTCAAATAAATAGAGAATACGGCGGAACAGAAGGCAGAAAAGGCGGAAACAGATGCATCTCAGAACATGGTGCTGAGAAAAATTCCTCAGGTCCCTGAGGAATGAAGGAGGCAACATATGCACATGCATGTATTATTTTTTTTCTTTTGGAATGTCATTCTAGGGGCAAAAGTAAATTGAGTAGCCATAGAACGATCAATACCAAATGCAGGACTATGTTCCCTTCTTGAGGGAGGGACAGAATATAATAATTTAGGAAGGTCATACAAGGGCTTTGAAGTTACTGGTGCTTTTCTCTTCTTCAGTCCAGCTGGTATATTCTTTAGGATGTCTCTCATTTTATTATTTAAATACTAAATATATTTTCTAATAAAATATTATTTTACTATGTTGGACTATAAAGAAGACTGAGCACCAAAGAATTGATGCTTTTGAACTGTGGTGTTGGAGAAGACTCTTGAGAGTCCCTTGGACTGTAAGGAGGTCCAATCAGTCTAACCTAAAGGAAATCAGTCCTGAATATTCATTGGAAGGACTGATGGTAAAGCTGAAACTCCAGTACTTTGGCCACATGATACGAAGAACTGACTCACTGGAAAAGATCCTGATGCTGGGAAAGATTGAAGAGAGGAGGAGAAGGGGACGACAGAGGATGAGATGGTTGGATGACATCACCGACTCAATGGACATGAGTTTGAGTAAGCTCCTGGAGTTGGTGATGGACAGGGAGGGAAGCCTGGCATGCTGCAGTCCTTGGGGTCACTAAGAGTTGGACAAGACTGAGCGACTGAGCTGAACTGAATGAAATATCAATTCAGCTACAGAGTGTGATCAAGTTAATGTTTTTAAAAATTTATTTTATGTTGAAGTAACATTGGTTTACCACTGGAGTAGGACATGGTAACCCACTCCAGTATTCTTGCCTGGAGAATCCTATGGACAGAGGAGCCTGGCAGGCTGCAGTCCATGGGGTTGCAAAGCGTTGGACACGACCGAGTGACTAAGCACCGCACACACAACATTGGTTTATAACCTAAGTTTCACATGTACAACATTGAATTTCTACTTCTATATACCCTGCCATGTGCTCACCTCCCCCACATTTAGTTTCCATCCCTCACCATACAGTTCATCCTTTTTACCTGTTTCACCCTCCCCTCTGTGCCGTCCTCTCTGGTCATCACTACTGTGTACCTACATGTTTGTTTGGTTTGTTCATTGACATATTGTTTTTTAAATTCCACATATGAGTGAAAGCATACAGTATTTGCCTTTTTCCATCTGACTTATTTCATTTAGCCTAATAACCTCAAGTTCCATCCATGTTGCCAGAAGTGGCAAGATTTCATTTTGTCATGGCTAAGTAGTATCCCATTGTGTATGTCTTCCACCTCTTCTTTATTCATTCATCCATTGATCGGCACTGAGGTTGTTTACATATCTTGCTGTTATGTATAATGCCTAAATGAACATGGGGATGCGTATGTCTTTTTGCATTAGCATTTTTGTATTCTTTGGATAAATACCCAGAAGTGGGATTGCTGGATAATATGATAGTTCTGTTCTTAATTTTTTGAGGAATCTGTGTCCTGTTTTCTATAGTAGCTATGCTAATTTATATTCCCACCAAGAGTGTATGAGGGTTCCATTTTCTCCATATCCTAGTTAACGCTTATTGTTTCTTTCATTTTTGATAATAGCCATTCGAACAGGTGTAGGTGATATCTCACTGTGGTTTTGGTTTGCATTTCCCTAATAATTGGTGAAGCTGACATCTTTTCACGTGCCTATTGGCAATCTACTCATGTCTTCTTTGGAAAAATGTCTCTTAAGCTCCTTTCACCATTTTAAAATCAGTTTGTTTTTCTGTTGACTCGTATCAACTTAAGTAATGTTTTAGAACAATTACCCTGGTAGAGATATTCAGAACTAACCAGAGGTGCATAAAGACATATTCAGTTCAGTTCAGTTCAGTCACTCAGTCATGTCTGCCTCTTTGCAACCCCATGGACTGCAGCACGCCAGGCCTCCCTGTCCATCACCAACTCTCAGAGCTTATTCAAACTCATGTTGATTGAGTCGGTGATGCCATCCAACCATCTCATCCTCTGTTGTCCCCTTCTGCTCCTGCCTTCAATCTTTCCCAGCATCAGGGTCTTTTCAGAAGAGTCAGTTCTTTGTATCAGGTGGCCGAAGTATTGGAATTTCAGCTTCAGCTTCAGTCCTTCCAAAGAATATTCAAGACTGATTTCCTTGAGGATGGACTGGTTTGATCTCCTTGCAGTCCAAGGGACTCTCAAGAGTCTTCTCCAACACCACAGTTCAAAAGCATCAATTCTTCAGCGCTCAGCATTCTTTATAGTCCAACTTTCACATCAATACGTGACTATTGGAAAAACCATGGCTTTGACTAGATGGACCTTTGTTGGCAAAGTAATGTCTCTGCTTTTTAATATGCTCTCTAGGTTGGTCATAACTTTCCTTCCAAAGTGTCTTTTAATTTCATGGCTGTACTCACCATCTGCAGTGATTTTGGAGCCCCCAAAATAAAGTTCATCACTGTTTCCACTGTTTCCCCATCTATTTGCCATGAAGTGATGGGACCAGATGCCATGATCTTTGTTTTCTGAATGTTGAGTTTTAAGCCAACTTTTTCACTCTCCTCAAGACATATTAGGCAGACTAATTAAAAGATTATTCGAGTACTCCATGTATAAGGAGGCTTAGTCATGTAATTCGAGAGAGAAAGGTAAATTCAGTCTAGTTAAGAATCCACTTTGCAGTGTGAGGGGTGCTGGCTCGGCCCTTGGTCTGGGACGTTCCGCAGGCCTGGGGGCAGCTCGGCCTGCGTGCCACAGCTACTGAGTCCCATGTGCCCAGAGCTTGTGCCCTGCAACAGAAGAAGCTGCTGTAATGAGAAGCCTGCACATTGCACCTGGAGAGGAGCCTCCACTTGCCACAACTAGAGAAAGCCTACACGCACCAGTGAGGACCCAGCACAGGTGAAAATAAATACATAATTAAAAGAGGTTTCTGAGATACAGATATAGAGGTGGAAAGCTTGGAAAGTGTGGATAAGCCTAGAAAACTTTTGTTTTTGATGATGTTGTTGTTTGCATCTTTTATAGTATATTTTCTGAATGCTTGTTGAAGATGCTTAAGAAATGAGGAAAAAAACCTATCAAAGAACTTTTGAGTGATCTAACAAGTAATTTTGCCCCTGGAAGAGCCTAAACGAAATGTTTACTGGAACAAACACAAAACAGGAAACGCAAAACAAAGCTTCATTTGAAAAAATTCCAAAGGGAAGTTGGAGAGCATTTATTTTGACACAAAATGATGAAAGAATAGATCATAGTAATATTATTTGATGAATAACAACCGAACACTTAGCACCATATATATATTTGCTACTTTCAACATGGAAAGGTTGGAAAAAATTGATCAACTCACCATGGTGGTTACTTGCGTGTGTTCAAAACCTGAATGATCTCTGGCAGTGTATTTCATGTTTTTAAAAGTATGTAAAATGAGTGTAATGATACCTATTTCATATAGTTTTTGTGGGATTTAATGTGCTTACTGTTTTTTTAATGAGCTTACCGGTGGCTCAGACGTTAAACAATCTGCCTGCAATGCAGGAGACCCACGTTCAAGCCCTGGATTGGGAAGATCCCTCTGAAAATGGAGTGGCTACCCACTCCAGTACTGTTGCCTGAAGAATTCCATGGACAGAGGAGCCCGGTGGGCTGCAGTCCACAGGGTCGCAAAGAGTCAGACATGACTGAGCAACTAACACTTTCTTTTCATTTTTCACTTTATCACATGGCACACGATAAGAGTTCCAAAGAATAGCAAAGAGAGATAAGAAAGCCTTTCTCAGTGATCAATGGAAAGAAATAGAGGAAAATAATAGAATGGGAAAGACTAAAGATCTCTTCAAGAAAATTAGAGATACAGTGGAATATTTCATGCAAAGATGGGCACAATAAAGGATAGAAATGGTATGGACCTAACAGAAGCAGAAGATATTAAGAAGAGGTGGCAAGAATATACAGAAGAACTATACAAAAAGATCTTCATGACCCAGATAATCATAATGGTGTGATCACTCACCTAGAGCCCGACATCCTGGAATGTGAAATCAAGTGGGCCTTAGGAAGCATCACAACGATAAAAGCTAGTGGATGTGCTGGAGTTCCAGTTGAGCTAGTTCAAATCCTAAAAGATGATGCTGTGAAAGTGCTGCACTCAATATGCCAGCAAATTTGGAAAACTCCGCAGTGGCCACAGGACTGGAAAAGGTCAGTTTTCATTCCAAACCCAAAGAAAGGCAATGCCAAAGAATGCTCAAACTGCTGCACAATTGTACTCATCTCACACGCTAGCAAAGTAATGCTCAAAATTCTCTACCCCAGGCTTCAGCAGTACATAAACTGTGAACTTCCAGATGTTCAATCTGAATTTAGAAAAGGCAGAGGAACCAGAGATCAAATTGCCAACATCCGTTGGATCATAGAAAAAGCAGGAGGATTCCAGGAAAACATCTACTTCTGCTTTATTAACTATGCCAAAGTCTTTGACTGTGTGAATCACAACAAACTATGGAAAATTCTTCAAGAGATGAGAATACCAGACCACCTGACCTGCCTCTTGAGAAACCTGTATGCAGGTCAGGAAGCACCAGTTAGAACTGGACGTGGAACAACAGACTGGTTCCAAATCGGGAAAGAAGTACATCAAGACCGTATATTGTCACCCTGCTTATTTCACTTATATGCAGAGTACATCATGAGAAATGCTGGGCTAGATGAAGCACAAGCTGGAATCAAGATTGTGGGGAGAAATATCAATAACCTCAGATATGCAGATGACACCACCCTTATGGCTGAAAGTGAAGAGGAACTAAAGAGCCTCTTGATGAAAGTGAAAGAGGAGAGGGAAAAGCTGGCTTAAAATTCAACATTCAGAAAACTTAAATCATGGCATCTGGTCCCATCACTTCATGGCAAAACGATGGGGAAACTAGAAATAGTGACAGACTTTATTTATTTGGGCTCCTGAATCACTGCAGATGGTGACTGCAAACATGAAATTAACAGACGGTTGCTCCTTGGAAGGAAAGGTATGACCAACCTAGATAGCATATTAAAAAGCAGAGACATTACTTTGCCAAAAAAGGTCCATCAAGTCAAAGCTATGGTTTTTCCAGTAATCATGTATGGATATGAGATTTGGACTATAAAGAAAGCTGAGCAGCGAACAGTTGATGCTTTTGAACTGTGGTGTTGGAGAAGACTTTGAGAGTCCCTTGGACTGCAAGGAGACCCAACTAGTCCATCCTCAAGGAAATCAGTCCTGAATATTCAAAGAACTGATGCTGAAGCTGACACTCCAATACTTTGGCCTCCTGGTGTGAAGAACTGACTCATTTGAAAAGACCTTGGTGCTGGGAAAGATTGAAGGTGGGAGGAGAAGGGGATGACAGAGGATGAGATGGCTGGATGGCATCACCGACTCAGTGGACAGGAGTTTGAGTAAACTCTGGGAGTTGGTGATGGGCAGGGAGGCCTAGCGTGCAGCAGTCCATGGGATCGCAAGGCGTCAGACACGACTGAGCGACTGAACTGCACTGAACTGAACATGAGAAAAGCTTGGTAAATGACAGACAACAAAAGTACAATGATATAAAACATAATGAGGAAAATGTGTGTCTCTTAAAGAAATAGCTGGTAAGATCATTTCCTAACATCATGCTGACCTGTTTATGGTGATGTTTTTACAAGTGGAACCATTTGTTGCTTTGCTCATGCTGCTCTTTTCCTCCAACGCTGAAAAATGACTGCATGATATAGTGGATTTGTTTTAGCTCATGTTAAATAGTTTGATACCTTTACTTTTCTCTCCATTCCTTTAGAAAGGGCAAATCCATTGGTAAGAGTAGTTATGATTTCACAAACCATATCTCATACTTCTGTGCTTCAGAGTTAATCCTTAAGAAAAAATGTTGACCATACGCAGCTCACTCCTAGCCATCTGCAAGAGAAATGGGTAATACCTGGGCTTACGCGGGGGACTTCTTTGGTGGTCTAGTGGCTAAGACTATGTGCTCCCAGTGCAGGGGGCCTGGGTTCTATGCCCGCTCAGGGAACTATTAATAGTCCCCACAAGCTGCATTTCAGAGTTCGCATTCTGCAGCTGAAGATCTCATATGCTTCAATGAAGACCCAGTGCAGCCAAATGTTGATAAATGAATGAATATTTTTAAAAAGTTGCAGACAAATCCTGTTTTTTTTTTTTTTTTAAAGCTTGGCTTCCATGCACTGAAATTCTGAATTCTGAGCTTCTCTTTCCTGTGGGAAGCTCAGTTATAAGAAGTAGGGTGGATGAAAGTAAGGGAAGTGAGAACCCTTGCCTGAGAAGGATGACTGTCTCTGGAGTGAATGATTTACAGCAACTGCTTCTACAACTGAGATTGCACTGATAATAGTTGAACTTTCCTAGTTTATTTTTTTATTGGGGTACATTCAACCTTTAATGAATGGCTCAAAACATTTTTTCCCTCATATAATACTAAGAACAATAAAGTCATATCTTAACTACATGAATGGGGATTACTTGAGGATTTTAAAAATATGCGTTGCCTTGGGAGAAAAATACACAGCCTTCAAGGTGAAATGTGAAATATTGCCTTTAAATTATTAACTATATTTTATGGAGATACTATTTCAATTTTACTTGGCTTTTGAATTTGATTGTTTAATGCTTGGGGCTATATACAGCTACTGTAAGAAATTAACTTCAGAAATAGTTTGAAAGAAAATAAAGAGAAAGAAAATGAAAACTTGGCTTTTTATAAATGAAACCCTGAAAACTCTTGTGAATTTTCTTAAAATGATCGAGTGGGTGGTCTGTTAATTGTTATATTTGTAATGTTTCAATAAGAAGTTACTAATCAGTGAAGTAATATGTATATAGTGCCTAATTTCAAATGGTTTTGGTATATTTTGCATAAAAGTTAGATTTTCCAGATGTAGCTAGTCTTTGTGATTTGGAGAGCTGGGCTGGGGAGGTAGGTTGGTCACTTCTAACTATAATTTGTTTTTATTCACATGCTCTTCTTATGGAGGTTTTCACACACCATTTTAAGTAAATGGTGAAAAAGGAAAAGATCAGATAAATACGCAGGGAATATCAGAGGTATTCTTGACCAGAAACTCATTCATTAGAAAAATGTAGTAATAGGACTTCACAATTTTCTTTACAACTAGTAGAAATAAAGCACTGTTTACATAGGTTAAAAGCATGGATGCATTCAATGATACCAATCAAAAACACTTTTCAGTCTGGTAAAATCCAAAGTAACTTCTTGTAACGTTTTAAAATAATAAATGATCTGATGTTTTGCTTTTTGAAGTTGTGTAGAGAGGAGCGCATCTCAGTGTTAGTTTTGTAGGATATGCTTCATCATCGCAGTGAATCAAGTGGTTACAGCGCTCTCAGCTCTCTCTCTGATGGGTGTCGCGAGGTATGATAAGCCATGAATGGAATTGGAATCTCTGTTTGCTCAGGCTGTTGGATGTCTCAGTGATGAAGGAAAGGAATATGACCAGCAGGAAAACCCAAGTGTGTGTTATTAAATACAGTGAAAAATGAGGGTGAGGCTCAGGCTTATTAACTCCACAGCAACAAGAACACATATGGTAGAGTGTAAACTTTCCTCTGCAAGATTGGGAAATGATTATAACGGCCAGTACTTTTCAGTACTTGTGGTACACAAGACACTTGACTAAGAACTTCACATATCTTGTGGCATCCGTTGATTCGTGATCCTCCTGACAACACTGTGTAGTAATTACTGTTGTTATCACCATGTTATGAAGAGGAAGCTGAAGCCAAGGAAAGCAAAATAAATTGGACTGGAGCCACACGCTAAGTAAATCAATGAATTAGGTTTTGAGCTTAGGTCTCTGACTTCAGAGCCTGTGTTTTAAACCCCTTATTGTGGTTCGGGGTAGTGAAAGTGAAAGTCACTCAGTCGTGTCCAACTATTTGTGACCCCATGGACTATATAGTCCATAGAATTCTCCAGGCCAGAATACTAGAGTGGGTAGCTCCAGGGGATCTTCCCAACCCAGGGGTCGAACCCAGGTCTCCCACATTGCAGGTGGATTCCTTACCAGCTAAGCCACAAGGGAAGCCCGTGGTCTGGGGTAAGGGGAGACTAAATGACTCCTGGTGTGAGACCAGGACTAAGTGTTCACTCGGTAATAACATTCTTGATCAGTTTGACTTGAGGATCTACTAACAATACCTATGCCCTTTGGGTGACTAGTGATAAATATGAAAGGTCTGATAAGAAATACTGCCTGTTATCTGTCATAAAAATGTCTACACATAATAAACGCTAGAGAGGGTATGGAGAAAAGGGAGCCCTTGTATGCTGCTGGTGAGAATGTATATTGATGCAGTCACTATGGAAAACAGTATGGGGTTCCTTAAAATAACTAAAAATAGAACTATTTGTGTTGGCCGATAAGTTCATTCTAGTTTTTCCATAATATGTAATGGAAAAACCCAGATGAAGTTTCTGATCAATCCAATACCATATGATCTAGCAGTCTTACTTTTGGGTATGTATCTGGAAAAGAAGAAAGCTCTAATTGAAAAAGCAATGTTCATAGCAGCACTATTTACAATAGTCAAGACATGGCAGCAACCCGAGTGCCCATTAACAGATGATTGGTTTAAGAATATGTGATATACATGCGTGTGCAAGCGTACATCCGTGTGCGCACACACACATATACACACAATGGAATATAGTGTGTGCTAAGTCACTTCAATCATGTCTGACCCTTTGTGATCCTATGGATTGCAGCCCGCCAGTCTCCTCTGTCCATGGGATTCTCCAGGCAAGAATACTAAAGTGGGTTGCCATGCCCTCCTCCAGGGGATCTTTCCAACCCAGGGATTGAACCTGCCTCTCTTATGTCTCCTGCATTGGCAGACAGGTTCTTTCCCACTAGCACCACCTGGGAAGCCCCAGTGGAATATTACTCAGCCATAAGAAGAGTGAACCATTGCCATTGGAAGCAACATGGATGGACCTAGAGAGCATCATACCAAGTGAAGTAAGTCAAAGTAAGACGAATATTATATGATACCACTCACATGTGGAATCCAAAAATAATACAAATGAATCTACGTGCAGAACAGACTCATAGACATAAAAAAACTAGATTGTGCTTACCAAAGGGGAAAGGGAGGGAGGAATAAATTAGGAGTATGGGGTTAACAGATACAAACTACACGTGAAATACATAAGCAGCAAAGATTTATCATATGATAAGTACATGTGTGCTCAGTCATGTCTGACTGTATGTGGCCCCATGGACTGTAACCTGCCAGGCTCCTCTGTCCATGGGATTTTTTAGGCAAGAATACTGGAGTGGGTGGCCATTTCCTTCTCCAGGGAATCTTCCTAATCCAGTGATTGAACCCATGTCTCCTGCATTTCCTTCATTGGCAGGAGGATTCTTACCACTGAACCACCTGGAAAGCCCCCTTATGTATAATACAGAGAACTATATTCAGTATCTTGTAATAATCTATAATGAAAAACAATCTGATTCAGGCAACTGAATCACTTGGTTGTACACCTGAAACTAACACAATATTGTAAATCGGTTATACTTCCAATAAAAAGCAATACATCATTCGAAACAAATGCAAAAAAAAAAAAAACAAATAAATTTTGCCTGTTGTAATTTAGATAAGCTGAAGAAATCATTCTTTGAAAGCTCCACCTGTTTTTTAAACATTCCTTATGAATATCTGTCAAATTTCCAAGTGGCTATCAAGGTTCAGCAAGGGTATCACTATAAAGATGTCTCCACAGAGTTTGTTTTGGGGAAGTTGTGAAATAAATGTGGGAAAGTGCACTAGATTAATTATTGCAATCATTTAAGATTATAATTTGAAGTCTGTACAGCAACCCAAAGAAAAATGAAAATACTAATTGGCCTAATATAGAGTGTAAATTGTATGTACCTTATAATTATGGCTGTATTATAAACTACCCAGAAATACACTAAATGCTAACAAATGAGTCCATCAAGTTGGTGGGATTTTTCTCTAATTATGAGTTGTAGATAATGTAAATTATTGTCATAACAGAAAATAATGAATAAATAGAAAACCAGAACAGAAAAATAAGAATGTATTTGAAAGAGACATTCAAGTCTTTGTGATCCATGGGGTTTCTTGACCTGTGGCTGATGATGAAGAAGGAGGAACTGAAGATCATGATTTCTAGTTTTTCTGAAGAGTGAAATGCATTCCTCAATGTAAAGAAAAGGAGCAGGCTGAGAGGAAGATAACTGAGTTCAGTTTAGATATTATAGAGTGTTGCAGTTACCCTGAGTACTGATGCAGGAGGAGGAGGAGATTTTGGAGGAGGAAAATTTGCTAAGTTTTTGTACATTTATTATATGCTGACTATCCACCAGACAAATAGTAACTATATACTGGTGTTTGAACAGAGATGGAAAAAGTGAAGTGAAAATGAAAGTTGCTCAGTCATGTCCAACACTTTGTGACCCCATGGACTATACAGTCCATGGAATTCTCTAGGCCAGATTATTGGAGTGGTTGGCCTTTCCCTTCTCCAGGGGATCTTCCCAACCCAAGGATCGAACCCAGGTCTCCCGCATTACAGGCAGATTCTTTATCAGCTGAACCACAAGGGAAGCCTAAAAATACTGGACTGGGTAGCCTATCCCTTCTCCAGAGGATCTTCCCGACCCAGGAATTGAACTGGGGTCTCCTGCATTGCAGGTGGATTCTTTACCAACTGAGCTTCTAGGGAAGCCCTGAACAGAGATCAGAAGTAGCGATTATGATGGGGGGCCACCAGTGAATGCATAATGACTACAATTCTGAGCGTGTCTGAAATTGTCCAGAAGATGACCCCAGAGAGAAACAGAGCCACGGACAGAACCTTGGGAGACTGCGATGAGAGGAATGGGGCAGCTGAGACTGGGGGCGTGGGGTCTGCTTTAGAGGCTAGTGCTGTTGTATGTATCATCTGTGAGTTACTGAAGGTGTTGGGAGTGGACCAGATGCTGAAAGTGAAAAGGATTCAAATATAAATCTGACTCATAGAGGTGATGAAGAAACGAAATGAGGATAACTTCCAGGTAACTCCTGGTCTCAGTGACCAAATGAATGGTGGTATCACCAGCTGATGACTTGAATAAAGAGGATTAGTAGATTTAGCAAAACTTCATGGATGTCGGTTTTGAGTCCCACATGTCTTTGGTCCATCTGAGGAGAAACAGCCAGTCAGCAGGTAGATCTGATTGGAGCGCGTGGATGAGTTCGGGGCCAGCGATAAAGACCAGTGTGGAGACGGTGGTGCAAACCCTGGCTAGGGGTACAACATCCCAGAAAGAATAGGTCAGACGACATCCAACGTTGCAGAGGGGGTCAGGGCAAGGAGTGAGATGGGGCCCTGATCTGGCTGTGGGAGTGTCATTGGTCCTCTGGTCAGGGTGCAGGATCAAGAGTGCTGTTGCTGAGTTTTGAGGAATGAATGTGCAGGACGGAGTTAAGCGGCAAAGACAGACCAATCTCTTACAATGTTGGTACGTCCAAGGCGCTGAGTCTATACTGGGGAGAAGATGCACAGCATGTTTTCAGAATGTAGAAAATGAGCCAGAGGGACTTCCCTGATGGTCCAGTGGTTAAGACTTCCCCTTCCAATGCAGGGGATGCGGATTCAATCCCTGGTTTAGAGAACTAAGATTCCACAGGCCTCTAGACCAAAGAAAAGCAACTGTAGAAGACAGACGTGATTTTGTAACAAACTTAGTAAAGACTTTAAAAAAAGGTCCACATGAAAAATAAATATTGAAAATGAGCCTGAGAGGAAAGAATGGTTGAAAACACTTCAATATGGAGACAATGGATAAAGTAAGTCCTGGAGAAGGTCTCAGGGGCTCAAGTGGGAGTGAAGTTGCCATGGAAAGGATGGGAATACCTATTGCTCTGAGAACTCCCTGTAAAGTGCTTTGCAAACACACCTTAAAGCAGTAATCTTCACCCTCTGTCAATCCGTGCCAACCTAAGTCTATATTACACCTGGGCTGACAGTCTTCAGATTAGTAAATCCTGACCAGTCCTCAGCCTTGTGCTAGCTATCAGAGTTACCCAAGTAGAGCCGTTCCATTAAAATCAACTCCTGAAATGTGGATCCTCTGATTTTGACTTTGAAATCACAGTTTATTTCCTCTCTATCCTTTGGCAATGGAGACTCTTGGAAATGCCATTAGATCCCAACGTGAACATTCCATGGAACTTATGGTGGTGGTGGTTTAGTTGCTCAGTTGTGTCTGACTCTTTTGCAACCCCATGGACTGTAGCCTGCTAGGCTCCTCTGTCCATGGGATTCTCCAAGCAAGAATACTGGAGTGGGTAGCTTATCCTTTCGCCAGGGGATCTTCTAGACCCAAGGATTGAACCTGGGTTTCCTGCATTGCAGGCAGATTCTTTACCAACTGAGCTTATATGTTAAGTCAGATAACCCCAAGATGTCCACTAAATTCAGTAAAAATTCTCCTAACTGTTTTTTGTTTTAATTCATGAGGCAGCAAATGAGAAAACAATTAAGCATGTATTACATGTTTTGCATATATTGCATCAAACCATCATTTCCAGAATGAAGGGAAAACTAAGATCTGAAGGAATGAAGTAACTTGTTCAGTAACTTGTGGTGACAGAGCATGAACTATAACTGAGGCTTCCTGCCTTGAATTCTGGTGCTACATCCTATGGCATACATTTCGAACTTTTTGTTACAAAACATATGGGCTTCCCTGATGGTTCAGCAGGTAAAGAATCTGCCTGCAATGCAGGAGACTCGGGTTTGATCCCTGGTTGGGAAGATCACCTGGAGGAGGGCTTGGCAACCTAGTGCAGTTTCCTTGCCTGGAAAATCCCCTGGACAGAGGAGCTGGGGGGCTACGGCCTATAGGGTCGCAAAGAGTCGGACATGACTAAAGTGACTTAGCACGCACGTACATGTTATTAAACATGGGGTTGCCTTTTCCTTCTTTCACTTCTTTTTCTTTAAAAGTATATCCGTACTTTATTGCATTTGCCCTCAAGCAGTAGGCTCATCCTCTTATTCCTTCAGTTGAGTAAATCTGGATCTGTTTGAAAGCTTTGCTACCTATATATGTGACACAATCAGGTTGCCAAATAAATAAAATATTGTTTTCTTTGGTTCAACTGTGGTCTTATAAACCAGCTATAATTAGTTTATTTTGTAATTATCCCCTTTGTCAAGAGAATTGGTTTGAGGGACTTCTTCAGCTTTCACATTTGCATGGTACAATGTACCATGTCTTGAGAAGTACATGAGTAATAAAAAAATAAAAATGGAAACAAACAAACCTGTCTTAGAATTGATATGTTATTTGCCCCTGCATTTGGTTGGTTCTAGTTTTATAGATTTAAATATAAAACATATGAAAAATTTCTTTTGAAATCGAGCCTTTGAGCTTTTCTGAGAAGAGGCAGTTCTGCGTGTGTCAATTGAATTAAACCTGACATGGGATTCCCAGAGTGGAAATCTGAGCTCTTCAGAATGCTTTGGGTGGTTGGACTGAAGGGATAAATAAATCAGAGATTTAGAAAGCTTATAGGTCTTATCAAATCTTATTTACACTCTTGAAGGGGGCAGCCGGAGAAGGCAATGGAACCCCACTCCAGTACTCTTGCCTGGAAAATCCCATGAACGGAGGAGCCTGGTAGGCTGCAGTCCATGGGGTCGCAAGTCAAACACGACTGAGCGACTTCACTCTCACGCATTGGAGAAGGAAATGGCAACCCACTCCAGTGTTCTTGCCTGGAGAATCCCAGGGACGGGGGAGCCTGGTGGCTGCCGTCTGTGGGGTTGCACAGAGTCGGACACGACTGAAGCGCCTTAGCAGCAGCAGAGGGGGGCAGCATGTAAAACAAATTAAGACGTGTCATTATTGGTATCTAAATTCCATGGTAGTTTTTCAGCTCTTTTCTGTGGGAGTGATCCTACTTATTTAGTTTGGCTTAATGCCATTTTATTTCAGAATTGGAAGTTCTTTTCTCTTCCATGGATTTTTGTCTTTAATTCGAATGATATTTTTTGACAGTAGAGCCAGAGTACCACTAAACAAAACAAACCAATCCCCATTGGTGACTATGTTATATTTAAGGGTATTCCTTCAAAGACAAGACATAAATAAAGTGCATCAATTAGGAGTGGGTTGGTCTCACTTTAACAATTATGTGGGCAGAAAGAGGCTTAAATTATAGCTTGGCAGTTGGGGAAACCCTTCTTATTCTAAGAAACTGCAGTCAGTAACTTGAAAATAACACTAGTGTGCTAGAAGTTCAGAGTGTGACATATGTTCCTTATTTGCAGTGGGAATCACTATAATACATACACTTTGGCATTTCAAGGTTTGAAAATTGTCATAGTGATATTTTTTCATATCTAACATAAGGTGATTTCATTTTTTTATTTTAAAAGCCTTGCATGCATCTCTTCCTAAATTTATAAAAACAGAAAAATATAAATAGAAACAGCCTCTTATTAAACCTACAGTATAGATAGAGATAGCCACTTAAAAATTTGGGTTTTCCTTTCTTCCAGATTAAAAAATGATTATTAATAGTAGTAAATAATGAAAATATTAAAAGTAAAAATAATTATAACAATAAGTAACACTTATTGAGGATTGGGCACCAGTAAATTTATAGTTTATTTATTGAGTCTGTTAAATGAGGGAATGTATATAAAGGACCTGTGTGTGTGTGGGTGTGCGCGCGCGCTCAGATGCTCAGTCATGTCCAGCTCTGCGATCCTATGGACTGTAGCCCATCAGGCTCCTCTGTCCATGGGACAGAGAATACTGGAGTGGGGTGCCATTTCTTTCTCCAGGGGATCTTCCACTCTGCATGCTCTTAGCAAGCTACTTAACCTCTCTGTATTTCATTCCCCTGTAATCTGAAGACATCTCCCCATCCCATAATATCTTTATGAGGATCAAATGAAGAAAATTAAAACACATAGAATGTATATAAAGCCATAGTCTACATAGAGTGAAGTGGTGGGGTGTTGGAATACAAATTCAAACAGTTTAAGCCCAGAGTCTGAATATTTAACTGTCACTCTCTGCTGCTTCATATACATGCTCATTTATATTTAATTTAGATCATTCTTTAGAAACAATGTAACATTTTCCTTTTTCTGCAGACTTATTACCACAAGGATTTCCCATGTTAATTCCATGTTAATTATAGTTCAGTCACAAGACATCATTTTTATACCTAATATTGTATGTAATTATTTCCTTTATTGAGCCATTTAGATTGTTTGCAGATTTTTGATATTATAAATAATGCTATGATGAAGTTATTTTTCCATAGCTCTTAGCATTTCTGATCCATTTCTTGGATAGATTTCTAGAAGTAGAATTGTTGCTAGGAAGACCTTTTAAGGTCACACTTTTCTAAATTATAATGAGCACAAGTCAATTAAAAAAAACCCACATCTACAAATAAACTCCAAATCTTCTTTAAAAGTTAATTAATGGGAGCATCTAAGTTTTAGAAGCTTTTATGATGTGATGAGAGAAGGCAGGGGGCTAAGCAGTGGGGAAACCATTCTCTAACTGAAGCCTGACCTTTGCTCATTAATAAGCCATGGCCTTATCCTTGTATGCAACCCCTGGAGCTAATCCACTTGTGGATTGCTCATTGATTCTGAATAAGCTGTGTTTTTAGAACAGCTATTTAGGGGGCCACAGCAAGAAGAGAAATTAGGCCAAAGATTGCAAAGCATGTACAGAGGCTTAATGTTGTTTTTAATCATCATTCTTTGTTCTAAAATAGCATTCAGCATGAATATGGGAATTTCAAGATACATTGTGAAAGAAGGCAGGGTGAGTTCTCTGCAAACGTCTTTATTCTCAAAGCAGAAGGCAGTACTAGAGAAGTGAGTAGATCTTTAGTGGTGGTTCTGTGACTCAGTAGCTGAAATGTGGTAGCTTCTTTTGGTCACCCATCTGCTCTTTGCTATTTTCTTGTTCAGTGCTTCACTTCTATCTTTTATCCTGCCCTAGTCAATTTTATCTCCAAACCTCAATCTTATTTATTCACCATGCTGCTCTTGTCTTGCCCCTGGTAGATTATCTTAATTTTTTTTTTAATCTTGCTATTTATCTATCCTTCCCTGGACTCCAAAAGAAAACCATGTGCTTGACTTTATCTATGTTTTATATATGTGTATATACACACATGTGCATGGGGCTTCCCAGGTGGCTCAGTGGTAAAGAATCTGCCTGCCAATGCAGGAGACGCAGGTTCCATCTCTGCGTTGGGAAGATCGCCTGGAGAAGGAAATGCAACAATATCCTTGCCTGAAAAATCCCATGGACAGAGGAACCTGGGGGGCTATATTCCATAGGGTCACACAAAGTCGGACACAATGGAGCTATGTACACTTGTGTGTATATATATGTACACATACACATGAACACATGCACATATTTGGGACTACTTTAACTATATTTTGTCTTCATTAACCAATAGGCTTGACCCTAGGTGAAAATGTAAATTATTATTCAAGTCCTCTCTTCATTCTTTGTCTTTGCTCAGTGTTTTCTGACTGTCCTGTGTCCCAGGCAGATATACCCACTGGCCCAAATTTGTCATGACTATTTTCTGAAAAATGACAGCTGAGTAATTGAATGAGCAGACTCAAGCTAAACCAAAAGGGCATGTTCCTGGCTCTCGTAAAGGGACACATGAAAGCAGGAGGATTCAATACAAAGTGATTACAGTTTTGTTCAGTTGCTCAGGCATGTTTGACTCTTTGCAACCGCATGGACTCCAGCACACCAGGCTTCCCTGTTCTTCACCATCTCAAGGAGCTTTCTCAGATTCATGTCCATGGAGCCGGTAATGCCACTCAACCATCTTGTCCTCTGTCGTCTCCTTCTCCTCCCGCCTTCAGTCTTTCCCAGCATCAGGGTCATTTCCAGTGAGTCAGTTCTTTGCATCAGGTGGCCAAAGTATTGGAGTTTCAGCTTCACCGTCAGTCCTTCCAATGAATATTCAGGATTGATTTCCTTTAGGATTGATTGGTTTGATCTCCTTGTAGTCCAAGGGACTCTCAACAGTCTTCTTCAACACCACAGTTTAAAAGCATCAATTCTTTGGTGCTCAGCCTTCTTTATGGGCCAACTCTCATATTCATACATGACTACTGGAAAAACCAGTGATTACAATGAGAACACCTAAATATGTAATTGCATTTAGGGCTGCACCCCATCCTGGTACTCTTGCCTGGAAAATCCCATGGATGGAGGAGCCTGGTGGGCTGCAGTCCATGGGGTCGCTAAGAGTCGGTCACGACTGAGCAACTTCACTTTCACTTTTCACTTTCACACAGTGGAGAAGGAAATGGCAACCCACTCCTGTGTTCTTGCCTGGAGAATCCCAGGGACAGGGAAGCCTGGTGGGCTGCCGTCTATGGGATCACACAGAGTCGGACATGACTAAAGTGACTTAGCAGCAGCAGCAGGAGATTAAGTTCTTGTAGTAATACCTAGCCTTAAATAACATACAAATGCTCCTTTTCCAATGCTCCCTCAGGGAAGGTAGAACTGTGTATAATGTTACCTTTTATAAAGAATCTATTGGTTCTTTATTCAGAAGCTTAGGTTTAAATTCTTGACTTTCAAGGAACACTGTATAAAGAACTCCCCCTTGGTGAGCCTCTAATGCTAAAGAGCAGTGGCTCCCAAATTTGGCTGCATGTTTGAATCACCTGGGGAGATTTATAAAAATGCAATTGGGCCTGGGAATTTATATTTTCCAAAAGTTCTCCAACTAATTTTGTTGCTCAGCAAGGTTTGAGGACTCCTGTTAAAGAAATTGCTTGAATATTAGCTAAGTTGACTTTTGTGCCTTTAGAAGGTATTCAGTAGGTGGTTAGCAGTTATTGAGCATGACCTTTTATAGCTGAGGAAGTTGGTCTAGGTTTGTGAGTGGCAGAGACTGAGTTCAAAACAAGACTCTGAGTGCTTATTCTCATGGAACCTTTCAACAAAGTTTGATTAGGGCACACAAAACAATAAGGAACAGGCTCAATTAAGAATTTACTCTTTCATTCTTATATCTTAATCAGTTTCTTCATCATGCAGTGGAAATGATATCTTTGTAGGATATTTTTTACTTAAATTTGTTCTAAAATGGTTTCACACTTAAAGTTTTGCGGAGCTGGCACAGAGGCTTTCTATACGCCCTTCACCCAGCTTTCTCTAATGTCAACATCTTATGTAATGTAATATCTAGCATAAACATTTTATAGAACCATGGTGTATTTATCAAAACTAAGAAATTAACATTTTGGTTTCCCCATTTTTTCCACTAATAAATTATTTTGTTCCAGTGTTCAGTCCACTATACTACACTGCATTTACTTATCATTTCTCCGCCAGTGTAATAGATTCTTGGGCTTTCCTTGTCTTTCATGACTTTGACACTTTTAAAAACCAGTGACCAGGTATTTTTAGAATGTCCTTCATTTTGGGTTTCTTCGATTTTTTTTTTTCAATGATTAGACCTATGTTATGGATTTGGGGTAAGTATACGCCCACCGCCACCACACCACAGAAGTGATACACCCCTTCTCATTGCTTTGCAATAGGGCTTTTATAAGATTTTTGATAGTGGACTCCATGTGTTCCCTCCCAGTGGAAGCATTTAAGCAAAAGCTAGATGATTGTTGGCAATGCTAAAGAAATTCCTGCATTGGACAAGATCTTTAAAACCCCTTTCAACTCTAGAAGTCAAAAACTAGTAAGTGAACAAAAGAAAAGTCACACGTATAAGACAGATATGGGATCTGTCTAGAGCTCAAAGAATAGAAAGTATCAACTTTCCGAATAGTGACCTCCATCCTGTCTTCCTACGTGGTGGCTGAATTCAGAATGTGACATCTTCATTATACTGGGGACTTTTCCCAACATTGCAGCCCCAAAGAGGCATCTGCGAGTGTTTGCTCTGGGTAATTGAAGCCACTGGGTTGCTCTTGTGGTTTTCCTCTGTGTTACTGAAAATTAAATTGATGTGTAGTTAATTAGAAAGCAATCTAATTTGAAAGAAAGTGGTGACCTGACTCTTAACTATAACTCTGTGGTTTGGATATGTGAAGTAACCTTTTTTTTGCCTTAATTTCTCTAACTGTTAATTATAATTATTACTGACATAGATTGACTTATATTGAACTTAGAACATATCTCCAGAAATATAATACCTAACCTTTCAACCTTGGGATGAAACGTGACTAACCAGAAGAGTTAATTCTGTATTTCACATATGCCTTATAAAGGTGCTTTATTACAGTATATGATTTTAAAAAAGACACTGCGCAAACTGGAAAAGTGGAGGCGCGGCTGTAAGGTTGCAGATGCTGTCTTGGAACTCTGAATGCATAACTTGGAAAGACTAGGATGCCTGGAAATGGCCTTGGAAATGAGAATGCCTGGTTTAGTGCCAAGGATGCAGCTACCTACCACATGTATGACCCCCCAACAAATCATTTAATCTTACCATTTGGCTTCCGTTCTGTTAGAGAATAAGGCACAGTTTTTAAGACTAGTTTCTAATTTCTGTAGTTCTTTGATTTTGAGGGGAGATTCATCCTTCATGTCTTATAAAACCTTTGATTCTGTGTGCTGACATACTGTTTGTAAATATATTGTGCTGCTATTCATTTGAAAATTCAGGAAATGCTTGGTTCTACATTTTTCCAGCTTGGCAAAAAACAAAGAACTTGTAAGTGTCTCACAGTATTTAATCATTTCTTTGAAAAGTTGATACATTTTTGTTTCTGTATTTCATAACTAGATAAAACCACTGCTTCAATCCCAAAGGAGAGGATAGTTTCATTATGAGATCTGAATATTTGAAATAGAAAATTACCTCATAAATGAACACATATACAATCTAATGAATAAAGTGTCTATCTGCCCAAGATGTTCCAAGTTATTTTACTGGCACGAAAATTATAAAGTGTTTGGAAAAACAGTTTCATTGTGATAAGTGTAATCAACACATTTCCTGTACCCTAGTTGCAGACCTGTTCATAAACAACGTTAAAAGAAAAATAGAGTGACATAATGTCTGGGAAAGAATTCTCTAATAGAAACAGACTCAAGTCCAGGGGTTGTGGTTTTGCAAGTACACAATTCCTTCTGGGAGGCCCTCTTGACAGATTTGCCCTCATCTGAAAAGGAGTGTCACTGAGCTCGACACAGAGGTGGTTCCCACCAGTGTGGTCTGGCTCATTCTGTTATCCTTGCTGACCGAAGAGGGAGGAACGAATGACCCAAACTCCAAACCAGCTCCTTTCTTCTGGAATTGTTGCCAATTCTAACTAACCCTTTAAGGTCCAAGGTGAGATAACTTTTGAGGGTCTTCCATGACACCGTCAGTGAATTATGCTGAGAGGCAAATGGGGCTTTGTGATGGGTCAGATGTGTCTTGAATATGCACATGTATCATGTCAATTAGATCCTAGCCTGGGGCCAATCCCAAGTTGAAAGTTCATTGTTTTTCAAAATAACAGGGAATCAAGCTCTTTATTAATGATTTTCCAGAATGGTTTTGATGGCTTATAATGAACCATGTTCAAATAAACTTGTGGATTGCTTTGGTAAATACTTCCAAAGTCAGAATATTTATCATCAACATAGAAAATAGCAAAATCAAACACGTTTTAACGATGTCTCTAAAGTGTGTCCGCACACTGACAATATGGATACTCTACTTTATACTCAGCTGTGTGGTAACTGTGTAACAGTTGGCCCTCTGGAGACAGGCTGTGATTCTTTTATAGTGTTTGCTCACACCCGTGGTGTCAGTATTCCCACCATGGCCAATTGCAAGCTCCCCAAGCTTCCTGTATATGGAGCTAGGGAGAGAGGTGTACAGTCAGCCCTCAGGAGCTGCGATGAGCAAGCTCTAGCCCAGCCCTGAGTGTACCCTGGACATGAATGAAGAGGAAGACCGGGGGGCAAACTCTAGCCACAAACACGCAGGAAAATGCCTGCTCCCACGTGCAGTCAGGGAAACCCAGCAATTTCACAGACATACCCGTCTACTTCAGAACATTAAAAATAACATTCTGTACAAAAGTGATTAGGAGTGAGATGTTATTCCTTTTTGCTAAGGCTTTTTACTACTGCTTTTAAAATTGGATCTCTATGGATTGTGAAATTTTCTTCCAAAATGTTAATTGAGTTGACATATGGAAGGGCTCTCTCTGCCTGGAATTGGAGGGTGGTTTTGGACAGTTGGGGCTTCCCAGGTGGCCCTAGTGGTAAAGAACCCCCCTGCCAGTGAAGGGGGTGTAAGAGACGTGGGTTTTTACCTGGCTTGGGAAGCTCTCCTGGGGTGGACACAGCAACCCACTCCAGTATTCTTGCCTGGAGAATCTCATGGATAGAGAAGCCTGGCAGGCTGCAGTCCACAGGGTCGCAAAGAGTTGGACATGACTGAAGCAATAGAATGCGTGCTCGCGTGGACAGTTAGGTAAGGCCACGCAGGAGAAACCACGTGGGCAGAGTGAATGTCCTGTTTCCCGTGCCTGAAGACAGCTCCGCAGGCCTTAACCTATTCAGTCTCTCATAACTTTGAACAGAAGAAATTTGAGAGCTAGGACTTTGCTCCCGTGGTCTGTGCAGTGTGACCTGGGTACATCTTGTGGTCATCTTTAGTCAAGTCCCTTTTCTTGGATTAATTCTTACTCTGTTCCTTTTTAAAATTTGAGTATAATTGCTTTACAGTGTTGTCTTAGGTCCTGCTATGCAGCGATGTGAATCAGCTATGTGTGTATGTATATCTCCTCCCTCCCTCTTGCCCCGCCCTCCTGCTGCCCCCTTGCACCCCATCCTCTTAGGTCGTCACGAAGCCCCAGGCCGTGCGGTGCGGCAGCTTCCCACTGGCGGTGTGTTTCACGCGTGTTGGTACACGGCTTTACACGTGTGTACATGTCAGTGCTACCCTCTCACTCCATCCCACCCTCCGTTTGTCCCCGCGCTGCCCCGTGTACACGTCTGTTCTGTCTGTGTCTCTGTTCCTGCCCTGCCAAAAAATACAAATCCTTTTTCTTATTCTCAGCTCCTAATTACATCTTATTTCTGTATGTGTAAGTAAAGAACCACTGAAACTTTTCTTCTAGCATTTGACAGGAAAAAGACTAAAGATACACGTGATGGATAGTGACTTAATTGTCTTATTTATGAGCATATTCATTTAAGTGTTTTATGATGTTTCCTATAATCAAAACACATATAAGCCTCACACCTCGTTTGAATGCTGCGATTTCTTAAATGTCTGCCGAAAATACCCCTTCCTCAGGCTAAGGACTTCCCGCCACTGCGCCCCCACCCCCGCCCCGTCGGTGGGAATCATCATTTAAATGTCAGCTTCACAAATCTTTCAAACACTTTCTCCTTTTCTCCTGTCTCCTTCCCACTTTTTGTTTCTCTCTCCTTTCTATCCTCCCTCTCTCCTCCCCCCATAACCCTCTCCTTAACCTCTTTTCAGAATGAGGAGAATCAATCCAGAAAATGAATTACAATTGAAATACAAATACAGGAAATTCCAGGCTTAAGCTTCATATGGCAGAGTGAACTTGGCCATCCATGTGTTGCTTTTTATATTTTTCTCATGTACTGACTACATTAGGATAAGGTAACCAGATGTCCTGCATTAGGGAAGACAGTGTCTTAGATTTCAGCTTTTTTTTTTTTTTTTTCCCTCTTGACACTGTTTCTGCTCAAGAGTTTCTACCAGGCCATTTTTGCTGAGTTTCTTATTTTGATTCCGGAAATGCTAAAAGCCTCCCTGGCCAAAATCGTCTTTTGGAGTCCTTGGAAGGGGGCGTTTGGTCCAAAGTGATCTCCAACAGGGCTCCAGAGCAAGAGAGAACTGAGTAGATCAGCAGTAGGATCTGTGGCTCTGATGACCAAATGCCCCCTTATCATCTTGTGGCAGAGAATACAGCCCTGTAGCAACGGGCCAGGAATTTGTTCTCTAGAGGGGGGGAAGTAAAGATTCTTTGCTTCAGTGGCTCAGGGCAGATAGCGATGGTAGGCCAGAGAAGAGGAAGGCTAGACACAGGAGGAAGAAACTGCCTAAAGGAGGGGTGAAGGAGGGGCTTTCCAGGTGGCTCCAGGGTAAAGAATCCCCCTGCAACGCAGGAGCCACAGGAGACACGGCTTCTATCCCTGGGCTGGGAAGTTCCTCTGCGTGAGGAAATGGTAACCCACTCTAGTATTCTTGCCTGGAGAATCCCATGGACAGAGGAGCCTGCAGGGCTACAGACCATGGGGTCCAAAGAGTCAGACACAACTGAGTGACTGAGCATGCACTCACGGGCTGAAGGAAGAAGGAAAAGCAAGAGGAATTTTTGGCTGACCCTTGATTTCCCAGAAACCCCTCCCCCATTAGCCAATCTTCCTATTATTCATCCTTCCCCTTAAAAAAAAACTGATTTGCTTTTTCTGCACTCTTTAAATTTGTTGATCAATAGAGCAGTTATTTCTTTAATTTCCACAAAGAGTTTCCAAACAGAAGCAGAAGATATTAAGAAGAGGTGGCGAGAATACACAGAAGAATTGTACAAAAAAGATCTTCACAACCCAGATAATCACGATGGTGTGATCACTCACCAAGAGCCATACATCCTGGAATGTGAAGTCAAGTGGGCCTTAGGAAGCATCACTACGAACAAAGCTAGTGGAGGTGATGGAATTCCAGTTGAGCTAGTTCAAATCCTAAAAGATGATGCTGTGAAAGTGCTGCACTCAATATGCCAGCAAATTTGGAAAACTCAGCAGTGGCCACAGGACTGGAAAAGGTCAGTTTACTTCCTCCCAAAGAAGGCAAGTTGCCAAGAATGCTCCAAACTGCTGCACCAATTGGCAATCATCTCACATGCTAGTAAAGTAAATTGCCCCAATTCTCCAAGGGCCAGACCTTTCAACAATACGACCGTTGAACTTCCAGATTGTTCAAGTGGATTATTGAAAGCAGCAGGTAACCCAGGAGATCAAATTGCTAAATCTGCTGGGTCATTTGAAAAAGCAAGAGAGTTCCACAGAAAAACATCTATTTCTGCTTTATTGACTATGCCAAAGCCTGTTGACTTAGTTGAATCACAACAACTGGTTGAGAATTTTGTTAGAGATGGGAACACCAGACCACTGCTGAGCTGTCTCCTGAGAAAACGTTGTGATGCAGGTTCAGACTATAACAGAGTTAGAACATGGACAGAGTGATACACACAGGCGGTTCCAAATTTAGGAAAGAGATACGTCAAGGCTGATCCTGTATGTCACCCTGCTTAGATTAACTTATATGCAGAGACATTTATGAGAACGCTGGTGCTGGAAAGAAGCAACATGCTGCAATCAAGATTCGCTGGGAGAGAATTATTAAGTAACCTACAGATGTGAGATGACACCACCCTTATGGCAGAAACTGAAGAAGAACTAAAGAGCCTCTTGGTGTAAGTGAAAGAGGAGAGTAAAAAAGCTGGCTTAAAGCTCAACATTCAGAAAACTAAGATCATGGCATCTGGTCCCATCACTTCATGGGAAATAGATGGGAAAACAGTGGCTGACTTTATTTTTGGGGGCTCCCAAATCACTGCAGATGGTGACTTTAGCCATGAAATTAAAAGACACATACTCCTTGGAAGGAATGTTATGACCAACCTAGACAGCACATTTAAAAAGCAGAGACATTACTTTGCCAACAAAGGTCTGTGTAGTCTAGGCTGTGGTTTTTCCAGTGGTCATGTATGGATGTGAGAGTTGGACTATAAAGAAAGCTAAGCACTGAAGAATTGATGCTTTTGAACTGTGGTGTTGGCGAACACTCTTGAGAGTCCTTTGGACTTCAAAGAGATCCATCCAGTCCCTCATAAAGGAAATCAGTCCTGGGTGTTCACTGGAAGGACTGATGTTGAAGCTGAAACTCCAGCACTTTGACCACCTGATGTGAAGAGCTGACTCATTTGAAAAGACCCTGATGCTGGGAAAGATTGAGGGCAGTAGGAGAAGGGGATGACAGAGGATGAGATGGTTGGATGGCATCACCGACTTAGTGGACATGAGTTTGGGTGGACTCCGGGACTTGCTGATGGACAGGGAGGCCTGGCGTCCTGTGGTCCATGGGGTCACGAAGAGTCAGACATGACTGAGCGACTGAACTGTACTGAGAGCACTTATTTCTTTAATTTCCACAAAGAAGTGAAAAAACTTATCCACAAAGAAGTGAAAAGACTTATCCACCTGACTTGACTATATTCTTTGATGATGCTCGTTGGCTGACTTTATGCATCCTTCCTAAGATGGATTTTTTCACCAAGAATATGACTAGCATGCAGTGAGCCCACATCCTACGGCTCTGCTAGCAGTCTGTGTTTGAAATCACACCTAAACACACGTTCAGTTCAGTCACTCAGTCATGTCTGATTCTTTGCGACCCTATTGACCGCAGCACACCAGGCTTCCCTGTCCATCACCAACTCCCAGAGCTTACTCAAGCTCATGTCTCTTGAGTTGGTGATGCCATCCAACCATCTCATCCTCTGTCGTTCCCTTCTCCTCCTGCCTTCAATCTTTCCCAGCATCAGGGTCTTTTCCAGTGAGTCAGTTCTTCACATCATGTGGCCAAAGTATTGGAGTTTCAGCTTCAGCATCAGTCCTTCCAATGAATATTCAGGACTGATTTCCTTTAGAATGGACTGGTTTGATCTCCTTGCAGTCCAAGGGACTCTCAAGAGTCTTCTCCAACACCACAGTTCAAAAGCATCAGTTCTTGGCATTGATTAAAACTGCCATGAGGTACCACATCAGACTTGTCAGAAAGATCATCATTAAAATGTCTACAAGTAACAAATGCTAGAGAGGATATGGAGAAAAGGGAACCCTCCTACGCTGTTGGTGGGAATGGAACTTGGTGCAGCCACTATGGAAAAAAGTATGACAGTTCCTCCAAAAACTAAAAATAGAATTGCCATATGATCCAGCAATCCCACTCCTGGGCATGTACCCAGACAAAACTGTAATTCAAGAAGATAAGTGCACCACTGTGTTCATAGCAACACTATTCACAAGAGTCAAAACATGGAAACGACCTAAATGTCCATCAACAGATGAATGGATAGAGAAGACTTAGTACCTGTATATACAGTGAAATACTACTCACCCACACACAAGGGGAAAATAATGACATTTGCAGCAACATGGATACAATTAGAGATGATCATACTGATTGAAGTGAGTCAGAAAGAGAAAGGCAAATGCCGTATGCTCTCACTTATGAGTGGAATCTACAATATGGCGCAAATTAACCTGTCTTCAGAAACAGACCCCCAGACCCAGAGAGCAGATTTGTGGTTGCCAAAGGGAAGGGGGGAAAGGAAAAGCGATGGACAGGGAATTGGGGGTTGGTGGATGCACAGTATTACATTTAGAATGGATGAACAACGAGGTCCTCCTGTTCGGCACAGGGAACTACATCCAATCTCCTGGGGTAAACAGTAGTGGAAGAGAATATAAAAAAGAACACATGTAAGGATAAAACTGAGTCACTTTGCTCTACAGGGGAGATTGGCACAACATTGTAAATCAACTACACTTCAACAAAAAAGTATACATGTATATGGTGATTTGATGCTAGTGAGGGAACTCTGGATTCACATGTGTGCATCACACAGTCAGGTAAATAAGGTAGAGTCAAAGCGTATATCGTAATCCTGGAATATTCAAGGATTCCATGAGCTAAGTCACTCTTGTATTTCTAGATTGACCTCTTGTCATTACCCGCCATTCCTCAACATGTTCTTCTAACAGTATAGTTTGATTATCAACTCTGATGATGTGGCTTCCTGTTTTTCTGTTTCTGCAGATTTTCCTTTTTGCTGGAATGTACTACGCTCAGTGTTCCTATTTTTTTTCACATCTGCTTGAAATATATGTGCCTTTTCATAATGAAGAAGATAAAGTATGGTTTCTACTAGAACTAGATAAGAGTATGCTGAGTATTATTTAGTACAAAGGCAAAAAAAACAAAAGGAGGTAGAAAGTTTTTGAAAGGAGTGGTAATGGTGTGTGTGTGTTAAGTCTTTTCAGTCGTCTCTGTCTCTTTGCAGCTTATGAATTATAGCCCACCAGGCTCCTCTGTCCATGGGGTTCTCCAGGCAAGAATATTGGAGTGGGTTGCCATGCCCTCCTCCAGGGGATCTTCCTGACCTAGGGATTGAACCCGAGTCTCTTCGGATTCCTTCATTGGTTCTTTACCACTAATGTCACCTAGGGAGTCTCCAGTAATGGGGTAGTAGTAGTAAATAGCCTACTAGGTATCAATCAGATTATCAGGTATTAAAATGGAAATTAAATGAATACAGTTAAATCAGTTAATTAAAGTGAATTTTACAAAGGCTTAGGAAAGTAGAGCCAAATAAAAAAAGAGACAATGATCATGGATAAGAAGACTAAATCATAAAAAAAAAATTGTGACTTCTCCCCAAATTAGTATCTAAATACTATTGATATTATAATTTCAAGATTATTTTTTGATGCAGATTAACAAACTAGATCTTATATAAAAGACAATATATCTCAGAATAGGCATTTTTTAAAGGAGAAAACAACAGAGGTACTTGCCTTATCTATACCAAAACATATAAAAAGAGTTAATTGTAATTAAAACAGTGTGGAGTTAGACAAATGAATTAGTGGGATTTCAAATGCTAAAATGATGATGCAGTTAAAGTGTTACACTCAGTATGCCAAAAAAAATTGGAAAACTCAGCAGTGGCCACAGGACTGGAAAAGATCAGTTTCATTCCAATCCCAAAGAAAGGCAATGCTAAAGAATGCTCAAACTACCACACAATTGCACTCATCTCACGTATTAGCAAAGTAATGCTTAAAATTCTCCAAGCAAGGCTTCCACAGTATGTGAACCAGGAACTTCCAGATGCTCAAGCTGTGTTTAGAAAAGGCAGAGGAACCAGAGATCAAATTGCCAACATCCATTGGATCACTGAAAAAGCAAGATATTTCTAGGAAAACATCTGCTTCATTGACTGTGCTAAAGCCTTTGACTGTGTGGATCCCAACAAACTGGAAAATTCTGAAAGAGATGGGACTATCAGACCACCTTACCTGCCTTCTGAGAAATCTGTATGCAGGTCAGGAAGCACCAATTAGAACTGAACTTGGAACAATGGACTGGTTCCAAATGGGGAAAGGAGTACATCAAGGCTGTATATTGTCACCCTGCTTAGTTAACTTATATGCAGAGTACATCATGAGAAACGCTGGGCTGGAAGAAGCACAAGTTGGAATCAAGATTGCCGGGAGAAATATCAATAACCTCAGATATGCAGATGACATCACCCTTGTGGCAGAAAGTGAAGAGGAACTAAAGAGCTTCTTGATGAAAGTGAAAGAGGAGAGTGAAAAAGCTGGCTTAAAACTCAACGTTCAAAAAACTAAGACCATGACATCTAGTCCCATCACTTCATGGCAAATAGATGGGAAAACAATGGAAGCAGTGGCAGACTTTATTTTCTTGGGCTCCTAAATCATTGCAGATGGTGACTGCAGCCGTTTGAAATTAAGAAATATTTGCTCCTTGGAAGAAAAGTTATGACCAACGTAGACAGCATATTAAAAAGCAGAATACTACTGACAAAGGTCTGTCTAGTCAAAGTTATGGTTTTTCCAATAGTCATATACAGATGAGAGTTGGACCAAAAAGAAAGCTGAGCACTGAAGAATTGATACTTTTGAACTGTGGTGTTGGAGAAGACTCTTGAGAGTCCCTTGGACTGCAAGGAGATCAGACCATTCAATCCTAAAAGAAATCAATCCTGAATATTCATTGGTAGGACTGATGCTGAGTCCGAAGCTCTGAAACTTTAGCGACCTGACGTGAAGAACTGACTCCTTTGAAAAGACCCTGATACTAGGAAAGATTGAAGGCAGGAGGAGAAGGGGATGACAGAGGATGAGATGGCTGGATGGCATCACCAACTTGATGGACATGAGTTTGAGTAAGCTCTGGGAGTTGGTGATGGACAGGGAAGCCTGGTGTGCAAACAGTCAGACATGACTGAGTGACTAAAGTGAACTGTTACAATAGAAACCCAGAAATGGACTGTGGGCAAATAAAAGTTTGATATGATAAATGTGGCATTTCCAGTTAGTTGGAAAAAGTTGTGGACAACTCTGTATTTAAAAAAAGGCATTTCTACTTCTCAAAATTAAAGAATAAGTCAAGTGTGTTAAAAACTTGCAAGAAAAATAGAGTAATATCTTCAATGCCTTGAGGTAGGGAAAGCTTGCATTAGCAAACTGAAAATCAGCCTAAAAAACAGATCCTATATAAAATTAACACACAGAAATCCCTTGCATTCCTATACACTAACAATGAGAAAACAGAAAGAGAAATTAAGGAAACAATACCATTCACCATTGCAACAAAAAGAATAAGATACTTAGGAGTATATCTACCTCAAGAAACAAAAGACCTATACATAGAAAACTATAAAACACTGATGAAAAAAATCAAAGAGGACACAAACAGATGGAGAAATATACCGTGTTCATGGATTGGAAGAATCAATATTGTCAAAATGGCTGTACTACCCAAAGCAATCTATAGAGTCAATGCAATCCCTATCAAGCTACCAATGGTATTTTTCACAGAACTAGAACAAATAATTTCACAATTTGTATGGAAATACAAAAAACCTCGAATAGCCAAAGTAATCTTGAGAAAGAAGAATGGAACTGGAGGAATCAACCTGCCTGACTTCAGTCTCTACTACAAAGCCACAGTCATCAAGA